>NW_002060986.1:55227-55445 GCF_000150275.1 Trichoplax adhaerens
ATTGGATATTGAGACAACAGTAACAGTGTCCAGTTAATAGTATTTGCAGTCTGTTTCGCAATAGTATTAGCGACAATACATTTACTTAGCATAATAAGAGAATAACATTGATATATCAGTAATGCAAAATTTTGGTAGAAATGGATATCTAAGCTTAAGCTGCCTACTCTTTTATTATTCGAAGGTATACGAAATATTTTACCGTATCAGTAGCTCCT
>NW_002060986.1:55495-58034 GCF_000150275.1 Trichoplax adhaerens
TAATATCGAATATTTTTCCATATTATTCGAATTAATCACTTTCTAACTTCAAACATAAATTGTACCGCTACATAGAGGAAATTGCTAGAGTATAAGATAATACTGGATTGTTTTATAGAAATCTTAACTCTTCTAATTAATTTCTACGTGATCATTCATATTTTGCTAATAACACGAGTAAGCGTTTATGAATAGAAAGCATCTAGAATACCTCAGATATCTTACCTAGCTACAATAAAATAAGATTACGAAAATGTTAAGTACAATACAATTGAAAAGTTTTCTATGCATCAAATAATATACTAAATAATTATGAATCTTTTATACCGATCGAATTTGCTTCAAATACAGAAAAACAAATTCGAATTAATGTAAACAGGCTGCTATTTGATAAATAGTGTGAAGTAGAGCCGATTCATAATTATAATTACTTTATGCTCAATCTTACGTATCGTTAAAAATTAAAGAGGTCGCGTATAGTTTACGTAGTTATTCGGTTATAAAATAAAAATTTTACAAATTTTTGACTTCATGATAATAATACACGTATTAATACGCATCTAGCACCCTGACAACACTAAAGTGACGGCACAAAGTGCTTTACTACGATTAGATCATTTCTATTTTAAAAATGCATTAGTTATTGTTAAAAACTAGAATGTCAAACGCAATTACATTTGGTTACGTATTTAATTGATAGTTTATTTATTTTGAAAGAAGCATTCAGGTAACTTATCGCAATCACAAATATGCTTGCGTCTCAACAAACTATATAGTAAGTTAATTTATTAAAATATAAGCGGTATACTATGATTAATAGGAAAAGCAATGTCAAACGGAATTTATTATATGATTATTACTATTACTATTACTATGATTATTACTATTATGTAAAAATAATGCAAGCCATATCAGCGACTGAAAAATATTTAACATGGGCTATGGTGTAGAATTAATGTTTTCTTGTCATATCACTGTTACTATGTTTAAAGCAGGTGGCAATCATTATTACCAACGTCAAGTTATAGAATTGCACCTTCCGTTACTGTTACATTTTATTAAGAATAATAACCAATTAAATCATGTTGACTATACTTATATAGAGCGGGTCTATTTTAATAGAACTTGTAAATGAAATAAAATGACTGCTACTTTGTCAGTAGATGGATATTTTTCCTATTATAGAGATTTTTAACTAAATATATCATTTATATTTGGTTTTTTACTTATGCTTGGTAAATTGCGTTAGCACCTTAATGTTTAATTGCAACAGGAATAGTTGCTTTTGCAGAATGAACAATTGGTATCTTGGAGATTCAATAAGTTACAATAATTAGACTTTTCGGATGTCCTGTATGGACTTATTGAAAATATTCCGTTTTTAAAAAACTAAATATACTATTCATCTTTGATAGCTTGAGCTAATGGCATGTATCAATTTCTTATGGATTAGCATCAAATACATCCCTATGAAAATAACCTTTGCAATACCGACTTGCGGCTATCGTCATTTCAGAAGGCTAAAAATATGAATTTACAATCGATATTTACACCGATTTCATTACATATATCACAGTTTTACATATAATTTAAAAATTACCAAATTCTGTTTATTTACCAATAGCTTGTGCACCTTTTATGATTATAGATGTTCATCTAATAAAAATAAAATGTAATCCTGGCAGTTTTTTTCAAATGCATGAAGTGTATAAAGTTGGTAAATGCAAATGCGAAATGGAAAAAATATCGCTAGAAAAAATTAAGATGAAGTTTGATATAAAATCAGCATGCATAATTGTCTTTAACAAAGAAACTCTATTAGCTACTATTATTTTCCGTTGTTAACAGGGAGTATGAATGCAAACGCAATAGAATTGTTGCTCATTGTGAGTGAAAGCTTAAAGGATAAAAAATTATACCCTTTTCTCTAAATAAGTCACCTAGAATTTAAATCATTCAATTACGTATTAATTAAAATAAGAGAATTTCGTCTTCATCAAAGATTATTCTTTTTGATCGAGTTAAATTTTTATGCTTAGAATTAATTTTAATCAAAACTATAGGATGATGAACTTGATATGTGTTCACAAAAGCATAAATTACTCAGTAGACAATCAAAATTCATGCATTGCGTAGACTAAAATATTGCAAATAAGCCCTATCAGGTTTTATTTATCTGACAATATCATTCCTTTAGTTTCATATGTAGCCCTTTACAATGCATAAAATATTTGATTTGCCATTATTTACGAATTTAAGTCAATATCTTTTTGTGAGCGGTGGAATAAAATATACGGTAGTCGTATTTACAATTCCGGAACAGGAATTGTAACCCATCCTGTTTATAGCTTTATCAGTTGTATGGATTGATAAGATTCCCTCCCTTCCAACTAGCTTTGCTGTATTGATGGACTTGAATTCGATCGCGTATATGCCTTTATGTACTGCACAGCATTATTTAATAGAATAATAGTTTCTCAAACTTTGCTTTATTTAGAAGTTTTAGTTGGCTAGAATACCTCTTCATGGCGTAAATCCA
>NW_002060986.1:61820-81351 GCF_000150275.1 Trichoplax adhaerens
TTGTGTAGTCTGCTAGTAGAGCAAAAGTGTTTGTGATAGTGCAGATATCGTTCCTTGATACGTGGTTCAAGGAATTGACTTATTGATCGTATATTGCGTTATCTTGTTGCAAAGCTGTTTTGTGACAAGTTGCCTACCCTTTTATTATTCGAAGGTATACGAAATATTTTACCGTATCAGTAGCTCCTATCATGAGGTCTAACAGTGTTATATTCAACTGTGCCTCGGATAAATTGCTTCGAAGCATAACATCTGTTAAAAAATCGACTTCATCTTCCTTGGAATTTTCAATTTTCATAGAAGCTAGTTTATTCCTTCTTTCTTGGATGATTTTCAGACCTATGTCATACATAGTATCCCAGTGACTACAGAATTCATTCCAATATCTGGTTTTAATGTACTTATAATATGGAGGAAAGACAATCAGCGATGAAGTTTTGTATGTCATATCAATAAGAGCTTTATGAAATAATTCACCATCATGGCTCGGCGGTTCTTGAAGGCAACCAATGCGCTTATCGAATAGAATACTTAATATTGCTGTATTAATATGAAGGGTTTAATTAGTAAAATTTTACGCATTTCTAGGAGCATTTTAGTTTAATTTTCTACTTTTGATGGCGCAAAATTCAAAATATGATATTTCTAAATATACATTTAACGGTATGCAATAGAATGCCATATACTCGTAGGCCTAAGGTAAACATTAGCTTCAATTTTTCACTAAGATGCTATAGAATACATGTATTGTACGTAAAGATCATATTAAGGTTATTAGCTAGCTATGATTCATTGAACAACATCATTTAGGACTAACAACAGTAATGTCTTATTGTAGAATCCTATTCAACATTTTAGTAGAGTTCAACCTACTTTCTAATGACCATCTAAAGGTTTGGCTTTCAAAACCAAGAATTTCATTTTTAACGCCATGTTTGCCTCGTATGCGAAGTAAGTAAGCTATGAAATCATCAATAACCTTATTCATGATCTTACTATAGCCTTGGACAGCATTTAATTTGAGTAATCTCTTATCGATGGCGCTACGTGTTTCCTTCCATTGCTCATCATTGCTGAAAATAAGAAATTGGAGTCAAATTAATTCCCAAACAATCTGAATAGAATTTGATATGTAGTAGTTTCTACTGAATGTTCGCGTACACTCATATGTTGTGATTGCTATATTATATATTGCTTAATATGTTGCTCAATTTTGTAAATCCATGAGAGGCATGAGCTTTTATAAAACAACAAACAGATTCTTCCGTATGCTAATAAAATACGGTTTTCTAAGTTGTTCTCATAAATGTTGTTCACCATATAGCTGTGGTATCAATACGTGAGAAAATCCTAGCTTTATATTACAGTAAAGTTCATATTTAAGCAATGATTCCTCACATCTGACTCAATTTTTTGACTTCTTTAAGCCCGAACGTAGCATGACATAAAAATTTAAAGTGAAATCGGGTCATTTCGGCTGATTCATGGATAAGTGTATGCGATCATACGTAACAGAAACTGCAAACGTGGTATTGATAGTGTGAATGGAAAAAATACTAGTTTGAATATAACGTTGGAATCATTGTGTGATTTGGATACGGAAAATGATGATTATATCTTTGCACTTGGAAATCTTTGGTCATTATTATCGTGGATGCGATTGGACTTGATGCTTATCGTATAATAAATGATTTTGCAAAATTTATAACTGAGTAGTGATGATTTTACTTACGATAACAGTATGCCCAAGGGTAACTTTCTTTCTTCTCGATAATATGACCAAGGAACCATGTCAAATCTTCGAGGATATTTCCCTTCAGTTCGAAAAGCACATTCAATATCTTTAGGATCGGATAGCATAACTAATTCAAAGCCAGCAAATTTTTTTTTAAAAATGGGCCCTTGTGATTGAAATAGATGATGAAGCGCTTGGTGTGGCTTGCGAGTTTCGTACTTAAAGTTCAATACTAAGTTTATCATATTTCGAAGCGATGAAACCTCGGATCCAGGCATGTGCTCAAATGGCTTAATCGCTTGACCGTGCATTGCAGTTGTGTTAGGATCAAGATCAGCTGGTTTCTCGTGCATGACCTTCTTGACAGAAGAAGGAATTCCTCTAATATGGAAGCGATGATAATTCCAATTTTGTTTTTGCCGCATATAAACATGTCGAATGAAAGATACGCGTTGCATTTTTAAAATTCCGTTATTTTACTACAATAGGAGTTGAAATTGGGTACAAAGATTCAGTTATTATTCCGTGAGGATGTTGAGTTAAGCAACTACACCAAAGCTATAATACTCTAGGTTGCCCCAAGTGACAATTTGTGGTAGTCTAAGAGTTTTATAAGATACCAATTGGACCGTTAGCTATTTTATTCATCGATGCCTTTGATTAGTAAGCAATGATCGTCATGATTAAATAACGGTAATTCATTGACCGGCTCGTATAATGAACTGTAGCGGACGGAAATTATCCCTTGTTGTCGTCCAGCAAAATCCATACTGTACCTACAAAAATGCCTTACAGTACATCATCTACAATACAGTACTGTAGCACGATGGCCGATTCACCAGATTTCCTACGGTACTGTACTGTAGACTGTAGACTGTACACTGTACAGTACAGTACAGTACGTAGAAAAGACGTACAGTACGTACTGTAAACTGTAGACTGTACACTGTACAGTACGTACCCTCGTCCACTGATTAGGGCTTTCAGCCGCTTTCTGTATTGGTTGGACAGGACCGACACCGGTCCCGGACCGGGACCACGACCACCCGGCCATCAATGACAGTACTGTAGAGTACAGTACAGTACACTGTACAGTACAGTACAGTACACTGTACAGTACTGTCAATCTGTCATTAATTATGAAAGAAGGACAAGCATAAAATTCTGCAAATAAATAAATAAATAAAAAAATAGGGAATGGAGCGGTTTTATACTGTGTCTATGTTTTGCCTCTTTTATTGTGACTTAATCCCCAGTTACAGTACTAGTACTGCATCCTGTCCATGATGGAGAAAAATCGCCACTGTAACACAGTGACTTGATAGTCCGCACACACCAGTACGAGTTAAAAGGGGACTGAAATTTTTCCAGTAGGGCAGAGTTGGTTGCAGGCGTATGGTCCAGTCCCGACTGACCGACATGCCCATCGTACCCTAGCGTACTTTACTCAGTCACGAAGTCTACTTTCAGTCAGTTTGTGTTGTTGGATGTTATTATTGAGGAAAGTCTTGAGGAAATCAGTACCACCGAAAAATCGATTCTCCTTATTGGCAAGTTTGGCTAATTTTGATCGTGAGAAAGAATGAATGTGTAACCTTCCAAGTGAGTCATGGTACTGTAGCAGGCAGTTATGTTGCTTTCCATGTCTGATAATTCGATTGATTGATTGATCCAATTGGTACGCAGGCCGACAAGTTGATCATGGATAATTCGACAGTGAGTCAACAATTAGAAGATGATGTCTATGAAGCGGAACAGATCTTAAAACGACGAACTCGAAAGGTGAGCATTCAATTGGATGGTGTAACTCCTGCTAGAAAAATTGCATGCTATCGATTGTAGTTGGAAGTGGATGGAGACTTCTTGCCTCATGCTTGTAGTTTGAAACTGGATGATAGTCAATACAACGTTGATTCATTCATTGGTCAACTTGACTACGTAGTACAGGAATACAGTACAAGATTACTGCTAATAAATATCATACGATTATCGCTGGATGGTCAGTAAAAGGATCTCACCATAGACGAAAAAAGTTAAACTTCCATTTCTTGTATCAAACCAGAATTAATGTTTGAAGAAGGGTGTTGCTAAATGAGGAGTGCCATCACTAATAATTCAAATGTCAATGGATATGGTTTGATGAGAGGGCAGAAAAAATAAAAATATTTCCCCCCCCCCCCCCCCCTAATCATCTCAACTGCAATCTCCCGCCGTTGCTTAATCCTAACGTCGTAACAGTATAGTGTTTTGTTATCAATAATTTTTTTTTCACTCGCCCTCTTTCTCTTACTATTAGATAGTATTCATTCGCTATTGTATGATATTCAGCTCTTGTATGGACATTGTTTAAGACATGGTTATCTATCATTTCGTCATGACAAGATCGACAACGAGAAGCCTAGAACTGCTAACGAGAAACGATCAATGGGTGATTCCAAATTGGAAATGGGCTGCAAAATTCAGGCGCCAGATCACGCTATCAGATCGCGCCGTTTCTACTCTAAAACGTGCAAATACTGCCTCTCGTTTGCAGTGGTAGTGATGTTGTCGATAAGTTTCAAGTTAGGCTAATACATTTAGCAATAGTTACCAATAGCATCAGTAAGGTATGGATGGATAAGGCATCATGAGAAGTGATGAATTGAGGTCACAACTTGACTGCTAGCACCGGATCAATTTCGCGCACAATGCGTGCCAGCTAGCACCCTGTTAATCACTCAACTTTTGTATCAATGTGTAGACCTTGACACTTTTATGAATTGCTTAATGCCTAAAAATGTGGATCATGATCCAAACTATCAAATCTCATGATACGCAATGACCACCACGTGAACAACAAATCAAATCAGTGATGATGTGAAAGCAATATGTATTTTTTTTTCCGATTGTTCGCCTTGTACGTTCTACTAGCCGCTCGTTTGGTGCTCGTCGTAGAGACTGTTTTTCAATTAGCACGGCTTATGGATGGTGCTGTTGATCGCCTTAAGATAAACATTGTTAGACAGGATTGCAAAAAATGGCCTTGAGTTATTTACCAATAGAACAACTATACCCTTATCAACTAGTAGAAACTAGTAACTAACCCCATCAAGTAAAGACAAAAGTAATAAAGTAGGATAAAATGGGGCTGTTCTCTGTTTCAATTTATTTCCTGTGATTATTATGAACTGTGAAAATGTTTACATTATTCGGCTATACTGCAATCTGGATCACATTGACTACAAGTTTTAAGCGCTTCTCTTGGCGATATCCTCAGATACATCACATTTTCTTTCAATGGCTTATTAGCTTGCTGCTAAAACACTCCAACATCTACCACTGTATACTGTAATCAGCCTTTATTGACATTAATCACATTAAATAGACATGGAACCATAGTATTGAAAGACTAATGCATTTGCGATGGAATAAATTGCTGATGAGGGATAGCGCTAATTATTTTACGATGGAACTAATTCCCTTGCCTACGTTAGAAATTCTTTTGTATCCTATGCTGCATAGTTTTCCATGTTACCGACACCATACGTCCTATCGCTAATTACTTGAGGGTAATACATTATGCATGATTACCACAAAGATTGAGAAATTGAAATCGAGTCAAAATTGATATTGCCATTACTCAATCGTTACTGATTAAATAGATGGATTATTATTTAAAGTGGCTTCATGATGTACTGTATTATTACATAGTAATATCAATTGTACGGTATGACTATAGAATGATACGCTTTCAAATTTTGTTATCATAGTCTAAACGCAATCTCTCTCCATGTTTTTGCATCTCCAGTACATCTTGATGCCAATTGTTAGTTTATTAATTTATTCCAGGGTGTCAGACTTAGTTATCTGTGTTAGTTTTTCAATTAGTAGTTTTTTTTACATTATTTAGAATACAACTTCTTGATTGTAGTTTGCATCGATGGTTTCTCACATATACGTATGAATTTTAACGTTAACAATCCGTTAATGATAAAGTAATACTGATAATTAATTAATAAACCATCAGCCAAACTGGCGAAGGAGAGGTTTCGCTCATTATTTCTATTCAGCGATTTTATCTTTTGATATTTATGAAATCATCAATGGTTACTCGAAAGGTTTTTATGACGGCACAATGAAGTCTTAGAAAAGTTAAAAAAAATGCATTATCTTTTTCTTCTGTCCTTCTATTACGTCGTGGTTGCCGTGTAGACAACTAAGGCTAGTCAATTTATCGGATATTGGATTAAATAAGCCATAATAATATTAGGGCTGTCAAAGTCGATAAGGAGGGATTGGCAATATTATATAGTATTACTGGCTAATTAACACCTCTAGTTATGACTGGCATGAATTGTTATCTATTACGCTTTTTATGCAGATATCATTCTAAAATACCTGTTTGCAATGTATTGACTTGTGTTCTTTCAATTATTTTCCAGGGTATCATAGAGTATTTAGTAAAATGGAAAGGTTGGTCACCAAAGTAAGTCTATTTTCGGATTTTTATGATTTATAACTTAATTTTCTCAAAGGAATATTACATCATTTGTTTGCAGTATAGTTTTTTATGCAGGAGGCTAATGTTTTTGCTATTACTCTTGCATTGGTGCTGAAGATTTTCAATATTGATTTCTTTTATCGTATGATAATAGTTGAACGCTGTTGAATCATGCGAGTTGATTGATTAATCACCACTTAAGCGCAGAATGTGATGAAATACAGTACTTCTCTTTCATTCTTCAAGTCTGTTTGAGCTAGGTCTATTATATCGATTATTAGCAATGACAAGTACTGTATATGTCAACTAGTGTAGCGCGGCGAATATAGCAGGAAAAAATTCTGGTCTAGATTCTATCCTGTACACGATGCTTACAATTGACTGTACTGTAAATGATAGCAATACTTCGCTGCTTGAAGGTAGAAGCTAGTAATCGCAATTTTAGGATTAAAGCTTTCTCGACACATGGTCGTGTTGATGGCTATTAAATCGAATCTAGTGCAACGCTAATACATATACGTGCATTAGATAAATAATTTGTCCGACTTTCAGATGTAGTGATTTCAATCTATGTTTAATCTTTTTAAGACATAATACTTGGGAACCGGAGTGGAATATTTTGGACAAGAGATTACTGGAAAGTTTTGAAAGGAAACTGTAAGTGCTGCTATGGTTATAATGACGATGACGATTTATTGAATGCATTATATGATAAGCACTATTTTTAGTGGCATAGAATAAGATTCCAATTCTATTGCAATCTCCTCAAAGACCTTTCTAGAGTAGTACTGTAGGTCACAGCTTGATTAGTATTACAATACAGTTTATCTCGTAGTTCGTCAGTAAATATCAAAATGGGAGTCCAATCTTACTAATCTGTTTAGTATATTGTATGTTATATCGTACTTATTTATTTATATACGCGTAAATATTAGCTACACTATACCCTCACTGGCCTCACATCACGCTGTGCAAAGTGATCCGATTGTCATAGCGTAGGTATTCGCAAGCTATTCAAACTACAGAGTAGCATACCAGCATGTTTGTAAATGCCAGTGGTAATACGTGGACGATTAGAGGCGTAGCATACTATTCCCTTAAAAGTTACGTATTAGTATACTTCTACATTGTGCTTCTTTATAATAATATGGTAATATAGGAATGTTAATTGAACTTAATCAATACAAACAAACTACCCATGGGTTAGTATTTACCTTTGCAGTTAAGATAGTTGTAAAAACTAAATTAGGTTGAGAATTGCTAACCATCTAGAAAGCACAATAGTTGATTGCGCATTCTATATGTGATTTGTTTACAGTTGTTTTTAGGTAACCATAATTACGCATTAATGATTAAGAATTTAAAATTTTTTAATTTTTTCAATTAGCGAGTATCCGCTATGCTACTTTGTTGATATCGACTGTTTCCTCTTGTGATAACAGCTTAATTTGCAGCAAAGTACTTCTGAGAAATCGTTTATATGATAACCAGCACAGAGCGAAATTGAACTTTACTTATTCCTTTCTTTTGTTCAAAATTTTTTCGATTAGCGAGTATCCGCTATGCTACTTTGTTGATATCGACGGTTTCCTCTTGTGATAACAGCTTAATTTGCCGCAAAGTACTTATGAGAAATCGTTTATAAGATAATCAGCTCAGAGCGAAATTGAACTTTTCTTATACCTTACTTTTGTTAAAATTGTCTATGCAGTTAACAGTTTTCAATTGATCGACGTTAGTTGTAACTTAGATCATTTTGATCGTGATTTTCCAATGAAAATATAAAATTATGTCTATTCTAGTAGTGATCGTATTTGAACGTTTTATTGGCCAAAAATAAAGTCTAAAATTTGTAACAAAACTTTCAGGCAAAAATTGAAAATTAATCCTAATATGAGAAAAATGACTTCGGAGAAACATAAAAAATTGAAATCGAGATCGGTAAGTCGGTATCTGCACCTATTGTTACTTAGATTTCTCCATAAATGCATTGTACCTGCTATCGATAAAATGAGTTGTGTCTGCATATCATCCCTTAGTATTAGTTCATTTAGCACGAATGTAAGAATACATCATATCTAAGACTGATGCACAAAGTATTTATAGTTCACTGTATACGTATATTTGGGCGATATATCATTAATCTTGAAGTTACGTTAACCAATGTGAGTAATTATAGTCGTATCGACAACGTTGCTTTGCATACTCTTAAGATCGGTTGTAAATCGCCGATTGTTTCGTTCTCGCCCAGAAATGTAATATTTACAAATTCTTTTCTATTGAACAATGTTATTGCATGACATAACATTGGTGTTAGAATTTTAAGAACATTGTTGTAGAAGGACTCACTTTTAAAAATGAAAGTCTAATATAGACTATAGGGATTTGAATAGCACGGCTTAATGGGATAGTAATCGACTGAGTTTAGAATTGTCTAATTATTTCATGATGGTAGTCATAGATAGAAGATGGATAATCGATTTTCACTTTCTGAATAGGTAAGTCGTCATGATCTCATACATGAATCATTGGGTAACAATCCTACAAGTAATAACCTTGCTAAAGTTGGTTGCAGTCATTCAATAAACAAATCAGACAATCATCATGATGACGAAAGAGAATTGCTGGAATTAGCGGAGGAGACTATCGACGATACCAGCGTTAATAGCGATATTGGTGGTAAAAGCGAAGCATCTCTTGATTCTGTTGGATCGAGCGGTTATAGACCTGCTAACTCTGTCAGCAGTTATGGTGATAGTGGAAGCTACTGGAACGAAAACTCCACTTTAGATAAAGTTTGTGTTACTGATGTAACCGCTAATATGGTTACCGTTACAGTTAGAGAATGCTATACTGATAAAGGATTTTTTCGAGATCGTAACGAGTCTGGTTCTTAATAGCTGCAACTATATCTACGTATGCACAAGAGTAATTGATGACATCCTATCCTTATATCAGCGCCGAATTACATCATATGATTTTGCATTGAATTACTTTTCCTTAGTATTGTATACAAATGCTCGTTTGACGAGGTCCTATCATCTTTACTCAGGAACATATAACAGCTTTTATTGTTTAATTATAATGCTCCATATGCCAAATGATGTCGATAACATGTATATATATCTATCTATATGTACGTGTATATATATATATTGTTGGAAAAGGTTACCACCATATAATTATATTTTACACTGATTGATTGTTTGGGAAGGATTAGATGAATTATAGCAGAGACTTTATTAATTGATTATCATTATTTAATGTAAAGTAGCGTTAAGTTTATTACATTACATTATCGTCTTCGAGATTCTAAGAATGCTATGTAATTGGTTATTTAATAGATGCAGCTAAAAGCTTGTTTACTGTAATCAGAATAGATCAAATACAACTAAGAGGTGTTTGATTATGCTATTAGAATTTATTGTTGGAACACCGTGGACTGGTATCTTTCTACTATTTCAACATCAGAAGGGATTTTGTTTCGTTTGGCAATTGGATGTGTTGAAATGGTGAAGAAATGATCCCAATCGCTTTTACAGTATTCATTTTGTCTATCTCAACTTCTGCAAGTCGTATATAAACAGTAGTATTTGCCACAGGCTTTATTGATGCACTTTTGTACATATGAAGAGACGTTTTAGCTATGCATCCATGAATTATGACTGAAAGTATGATAGTTTTGGAGTAGCATTTCTCGATTAGGATTATTGTACTTCCATGCTAAAATTGTTTTGGCAAAATATTTGTATCATAATGAGGCGATACAATGTCCGGTATGAGAATCTGCAGTAACATGTAGCATTTTCTTTTAACAGTTAACTATCAATGATCGACGTATTGGTTCCCTATCAGTTGCTCTGAAATGCAATTTCAATTTCACTCTAACTGTAATGCTCCTAGAATGACTTACAAATCTACCTTTATTTATATCTGTGTTCTATTGTAATCAACATTGTATATGACAGTGATAGCACTTCTATCTGTAATTGATAATTAATAAAATCATTGGAGTACTGTGCTACTCGTACAATCATCTCTTGATCTATCTTTGAAGTGTCGTTTGACAATATCCGCAGTAGCAATCCTGTCAATATGGCTGATGCCATTGAAGCAAATACGCGTGTACTGTAAGTTGTTGTCGTTTCAATCTGTTCTATTGAATCATCAAATTGACCGTAGACGTATGAATAAGAACGATTTAGGTTACTGTATCGATAAAAATGGATTCTAATTTTTGCATCTGAATTTCCACCCGATACATTTTGTCCAAAGTCATTTCGTTGTCAATGGAAATGAATCCGATACGTACAGCACTGTCCAATATCGTGATATTGTGCTTCTGTACTGCACTGTATGATCCTTTTCCAATCCGATGAATCAGCAGATATTGTACTGTACAGTATTCTATGCGAGCACTTTTTACGAAATCCGGTCAATTTTTTATTATTGGAAACAGTAAGCTCTCCACTAATGTGCTGTCGATTGATGTATAAAATTATGTTACATTGGTTAATACTCAGGAATTGGAAAGGAAAAAGATCACGCTGTATATAGCAGGGACTACTGAGAGAGAGAGAGAGCCTGTACTGCACGTACAGCACACTACACTAATGTCGATTGATGGATATATTATGTTACATTGGTTAATACTCAAGAATTGGAAAGGAAAAAGATCATGCTGTACAGTGCTAGAAGAGAACTACAATATACTTATAGCAGGGACTACTGAGAAAAGAGAGAGAGAGTCCGTCTCTCAGTAGTCCTGACAAGAGTTGATCTTGATGTTCTGTACAACTGTTCAATTCACTGTTTTAGACTGTAAGTACAGTACTTTACTGCATGTACACAGCACACTACATTAATGTCGATTGATGGATATATTATGTTACTCAAGAATTGAACATTATATTCAAGAATTGGAAAGGAAAAAGATCACGCTGTACAGTGCTAGAAGAGAACTACAATGTACTATAGCAGGGACTACTGAGAGAGAGAGAGAGAGACTGTACTTCACGTACAGCACACTACACTAATGTCGATTGATGGATATATTATGTTACATTGGTTAATACTCAAGAATTGAACATCAAATTCAAGAATTGGAAAGGAAAAAGATCACGCTGTACAGTGCTAGAAGAGAACTACAATGGACTATAGCAGGGACTACTAAGAGAGAGAGAGAGAGAGAGAGTCCGTCTCTCAGTAGTCCTGACAAGAGTTGAACTTGACGTTCTGTACAACTGTTCAATTCGATATTCTAGAGTGCACAGCACACTACAGTAAAAAATGTCGATGGCGATGTAATGGGCTATAAATAGATTTGATCGTCAGTACCTAGGGAAGGTATTGCTGATGAAGCAATCTTGCAGCAAATGATTCTATCGGTCTCTATTGCGAAATGAATTCATCACTGCAATTCCCACATAATATAGATAGATATTAAAACATGGCCTAGTTGCATATAGAATGGATAGTAGTATATTCAATATTCTTGTTTACATTTCTATCGGTATAGAATGATATACTGCATTATAATCAATTGTTAAGGTAGTTGGCAAAACATGGCTTCATGTTGCTGTTCCTAGGGTGCATGTCATCGGGTTCTAGAGTAGAAATGATTTCATGCCAGTTCGTATGCATGCTGGTCGTTGTATATATATATTATTCCTTATTGAATCAAATAAATGGATTCATTAAGAATTATTCTCATTGAATACTAACTACGGTAATGAATCAAGAATGATTAATAGACATCATGAATGATTTACCTTCTTTATTTGCAATAAGTTAATAATTTATTATACACTGCTTTTGGCTTTAAAGTGATATATTATTATTTTTTTTTTTTGGGGGGGGGGGAAATACGGCAAGATGATTAGACTAGCAAATTCTAGCCGTCTAAATGTGCGATTTTCTTGTATCTCTTACGGCCTGATCTCACTTCTGCCTTTATTGTCGTCCTTTTCTATAGCAACATGAGCTAGAATACTTGATAGTACTTCTATAACATAATGATATAACATAGGCTTGGCTGTAACATATATATAAATAGAAGCTTGGCTTTCCTTAGGAACTACTCAATAACAAATTGTCCTTACTGCATACAACCAGGATTTATAATGAATAAGATGCTATAAGATATCTTGCTGAGTATTTCCTGCTTGTCTTTGCAAGCACAAATCCGAGCTCTTAACTGACAAATTTGGGAACAAGCTTGATTGCTACCCCTATTCTCTCCATTGTATCATACCATACTGCGCAACAACTTCCATGCTATATCGACCCATTGCGTGAATATGAAACACTATCATCGAGTCCAGACTACGCTCAATTCATTGTAGCGACTGTAAAGGTATAAAAGGGAATCCCTGTAGTCTATTCCTTTCAAATCTGAAGCCTGCAACCGCCTAGTTTGGGCAATGATTTTATCCAGGATCGTTAAGCAGAATCAAAGATGACTTGTACATCAAATTCTAGATAGGTTCAGAGCGTGCTTCTACATCCAGTGTTGACTAGGAAAGGAAATGAACCTTTGATTGACAACCATTTAGAAGATTACAACAGTTTTAGCCAATACCAATCCATAGACTATTATACACGGTGTACTGCAGTAAGTTGATTTTGTCATCGCTGGTTATGCCGTGCTACTACGATTAGTTAACTTTCCACCATGGCAACACCAACAGCATCTGTAGCGAATGAAACCGATGATCTGATATTTCTAGAAACACCGACAGCACAAGCAATCTCCGGTGTTTTTGCTTGGCTTGGAATGGTCATTACAATTTACCAGGTAAGGATAGAGAATGAGGATTAATGGAAAGCATATGGAAAATACTTCCTCCCCTCTCCTCATACGTGCATCACGTATCGAAAAGATGGTAGTACCTTGTTGCTCATCATCATGATCGGTGGTCATCAAGGTGTGATGGCGTCCCAAGCGCCAAACGCCTAAAATTAGAGCATGATTTTAGTCACGTTTGATGACTGATTTGAATGCTAGTCATTTTAGTGGATTAAAGTGTCATCAACATGTCGATTAGTTATGAAAAATGCGAATAATGTGCTCGTATTCTATTGGAAACCACATTGAAAAATTGCAACTCTTGTTTGATAGCGAGCAATCGTACCGTATTGTAAGATAGATCAATAGACGTCTTGAATAGACTTGATAATTTTGAAAAGTACGATCGAAATGGAAATCGTTCCATCATCGTAGTATACTAAAGGAGGTAGAATATAAGCCAAGAGTGACGATAATGTGAAGGGATTGTAATAACTGTTATTCTTTCTACGACTATCTAGATTTATCAGCATCTCCGATATTACAGTAAACCTGCTCAACAACGATGGATCGTCCGTATCTTATTTATTGTTCCTATCTATGGCCTTTGCTCATGGATTAGCCTTTTATTAATAGCTGGCGATTACTATATCTACTTTGAAAGTATACGTGGCTGTTATGAAGGTAAATGACTCAACATACGTAGCATGATTGATTTTCTAGGTTAATTTAATTTCCTGTTAGATACGCTCTACAGCTCGCCGCAAATACATCTTGTTTTGAGCCATTTCTGGATGTTTGTAAATTAAAAATCGAAATTTATTAAACTATAATTATAATCCCCCACCATACTCTACCGTAGACTTGAGCCGTGCTACATGACAGAGATCATTTAGTGATAACCTTTTCCATTACTGACAACTTGTTTCTTCAATCTTGAACATCCTCTACGATTAACCAGTTGATGGATGATAAAAGTATTCAATTGCAGTTAACCTGATTAATGGCCATTTTATGATGAATTAAGCATTTGATCAAATACGTACGCGTACTTTTGATGACCATCAAAGTGGCATACACTATAGTGTACGGTGCACTAGTACGCTATCTACGTAAGATTTGCCGATATAATTTTTATCTTTGCTCATGAACGACAAGGAAAGCTTGCATAAGGTCTGATCTATATATCGTTTATGCCATCAACATGGATAGCCTAGTACTTCCAGACCCTAAAGCTAATAGTATTATAGTAGAGTATTATAATGCATTTACAGTGCTTCAGTATCTTGAAAAATTAATTAGTGGATACCGAAGACAATAGGAAATTCTCGTATTGAAAGCTATAACCAAGCGAAATTGATGTTATCCAGCAATAGTCGACAAATCTAACAATGGATCACCTGGACTCGATCCGATTTTTTTCTTACTGTACAAACTAGTAGTAGAAGAACTGCCATTGACGGTATTTTTTCTGTCTTACTTCAATGCACCACAGTCAAAGACAGGTAGATCAGTAGTAGAATAGTGTTTAATGTCGTAAAATGGGAAAACGAAATTATGGTTTCGACGCATAGTAAAAAAAAAACTTTCTCCATCCAAGAAAGATAAATTGATAGCATTTCATGTACTGTATAATGATGATAACGTTACTGTAGTTCTTGTAGCTATAGTAAAGATATTAAGATTCGTTTAGCTAATAATTCTCTTACTCATATTAACCATCAAAAAGTTTAAAATAATCCTTATGTATTGAATTGCTTTGTTGTCAATCGTGACAATTGAAAACATCACGATAGAATGACGGTCTTAGAATACTGTAGAATGCTATAGTAATGCATGGTATCTGTCATAAACTGTTTACATTTCAGCCTTCTCGTCAAACACATTCGATGTTGACTAGTATTCATATTGTATGATATATAATTGACATATTCTACACCAATAGATTGCTAATTACAATGCAATTATGTTTTAGCGTTCCTTATATATAACTTTCTGAGCTTGAATTACGAATATCTCGGTGGTGAGCCTGCTATTTTAGATGAACTAAATGGAAAGCCAGCAAGGTAATGTTTCGTAATTAACTTTCGGGTATATTTTCTACTGCAGTATGAATGAATATGTAGATTGAACAACAGAATTTAATAGAATTAAAAAAATTGTCGATGTAGCCCAAATCATATGCCGTCAATCATAAATCTTCAATACAATTGCTAGGCGTGTTAGCTTTATGAATTTAAGAACAATTAGTGCTATGCTGTTGATTCGTATAGATACGTGCACTTATGAAATCGGAAGCATCCTATCCAACACTGTCAATTAGAACCAAATAATTTGTTTAATAGCACTGAGTAAATGCTTTGATCTTATATAGTTAAATGGAAAAGAATTTAAAACATTGGTTTGAATTTGCCATCCTAGATCACTATACTATACCTGTAACTATTAGTACTGTACTTCACATTGAAAAAATGAAATAGGTCGTCTTGAAGATGTCATGCCTATGATCTTTCTAATTCTATGACTTACCAAATGGTGACAAATTTTCATGAGCATATTTGTTATTGTAGATTTAGCTACTGGACGTTAACTTGTTGCTTGAAGAATAAGAGCTATTCCTTGCCTTATTTTCGATTTTGCAAACAGGTAATTTTAAGTTATATAGTAACTGTGTTGGTACAGGTATCATGAGCGATTAACCTTGTGGTCGACAAGCTCCCAACCTTTATTTGGTTAATCATGGCGAAAAACTACAATTAACATACTTACTGTTTATTACTTTTGCTCTACTTGTATAATCAGCATACATACGATAACGTGATGCTTTAATTTTAACACATTCGTCCTTCTTCTATTTAGGCTACATTGCAATTCTGCATTATTAAGCCTCTCATGTCAATTCTCTCAGTTATTTTGTATAGCTTAGGAGTATACCATGATGGAAACTTGAGGTAAATTTAGCAGTTAAATTTGATATTTTCAGTCTAATATAAGGTCGCAAAATCAAAGTAAGCATGGCCATCTTACGTAGTTTATTACCTCAGGATTATCGTACATACTAAAGATGCATAGCTTATTTGTTCGGTACTGTTTGAAGAACACAGCGCTCGGTAGTATACGGTACATCATTGAGTTTTCAAATGCTGACTTGGTCGATTGCAAGGCAGTAAATGCTTTAGTATTCTATAAATTTGTTTAGTAAATTTTCATGACGAAAAAGTCGTAGTAGTTACATTCTAGATTATTCATAAACTTCCTTACAATATGAAACTTTGCGTGAGCCTTGTTCACTTTACAATGTAACATTGAATTGTACGATCACATTTCCAACGCCTGCTAACATTAAATATTACGGCATTGTTGATGTAAGACTCCTACGGCTCTATTCGTTGTAAAAAGTTTCTCTTTACCATTAGCTATCAATAACTTTAATTCGATTAGTAAAGTTCTTTATCCCTTAAATTTATTCATATATACATATTTTCATTTTTACTTTCTAGCCCTACCGAAGCTTATCTCTATATTACCGTTGTATATAATATATCAGTTACTTTGGCATTATACGGATTATTATTGTTCTACATGGCCACAAGAGAATTATTAAAGCCTTATCACCCAGTTTTAAAGTTTATCATAATAAAATCTTTACTGCTGTTTTACTTTTGGCAAGGTAAGATGCATATAATGCTTTAAATTAACGTATTGGTACGAATAAATATCCATAAATTCTTAGCTCTTCTTCATCATTACTTGATGACCAGTTGGATAATGGCGAGAGTGTCGATATTTTGTAACATGACAGATTATTTTTATTATTATTATCTTTTTCTATTCATTAGGTGTTTTATTAGCGGTATTAGAAAAAACCAACGTGATTAAAAAATCTCATTCAATCTCTGCTGGTGTCATTGCTTCTGGTTATCAAGATTTCTTGCTTTGTGTAGAAATATTTTTCCTAGCTGTCGCTCTATTCTTTGCATTCCCGTATAATGTATACAGGGAGGATTATCAGGATGAATTTAATCAAGCTTTTCGGTTAAGGACAGTAACAACAAATCTCGGTGAAACAATAAACCCGAAAGATATCTTCACAGATGCGCTACATAATTTTTCACCATCGTATCAGAATTACGTCCAATATCGAAGCGAAAACGGTCGCTCGAATAAATTATCTGATCATCCTAAAGATAAAAGGAATCAAAACTCAGATAGAGTAAAGTTGTTAGGATCTGATGATGAGGGTTAACTAAATACCTAGGTACATCGGCTCTGTTAGTTAGATTGATAAACAAGAACGGCAGTAGCGACTGCCTCTCGTCTCTTCATTATGCTATTTGCAACATTTGGATCGTATACATCGTTCTAGAATTAATACTGGCCGCTATATGTGCTCTCTATATAAGATAACGACTGTGATTATAGTTACTGTAAAGCTCTATCAAATTTAAGATGAAATTATGGTATTGTATATATAAGTAAATCGTTATTTGGTTTATGCTTTCAATCGATTTATGAATATCACGAACTCTGCACTTTACTCTTGTAACACATTTTTGAATTGCACGTTATAGGGATACTATTTTAGCGCTACAACTAAATCACTATTTCCCTAAACTTGCTTTCATTCGCCTAGAATATCTGTGACATAACTTTATTATATCTTTTTGCGACTTTCAGTCGCAGATAAATAAACTAAATATATTAAAACAGTGGATGATTGTAATCATCAATCGCATTTATTTCTAAAGGACAATAACATAGCCTTTCTTTAGGAATTGTTCGATTGGATTAAACTATAAATTAAATATCGTTATTTAACTGCGTGTCGGATATAATCGATTCTTTTCTATTGGAGAGTTGATATAATTAGAACGACAGTCTTTAAACTTTCGCAAACTACAACTGTTATGATATTATGATACTAATAAGCGTTTTGTTATATCTATATTTATCGTTCAGAATATGTTCTTGCTGTTTATAATTTCATACGATTAAATAGACTACTCATAACGTAGAAAGTATGCTTTCCTTTATTACATTTATTCTTAAATTTAAATCGTTGCTCAGCAACGATAATATGATTCTGAGAAATATTTTTATTAAAATCAGCTGCTACTAATATCTATGATATATAAATAAGTGTTATAGATACGAATATTTGAATATAAGAGAAAATTACCTTGAAATAAACTTGCAGCCATGATAGCAATCTGGAGATACGCGTACCTGTAACTATGTTAAGATATACATGTACATAAAGTGAAATAAAGAAATTAAATATTATTTTGATGATTATATCCTTGAAGGCTGTAGATAAAAGGACTAATTGCAATGTGTTAATTAAGTTAACTTTAAGATCATCATAGAAATTATAAGCAGTACTTCATAATATCAGTAAACAAAGAAACATCATAACTAGTTAAGCTCATCTTTAATTTTTACTTTTGATGAAATTAAGTAAAATCAAGGGGTAGCAACCTATAACTTATTTATTATCAATTAGATAATTTACAGTTGAAATGATACCTTTTAGATGTACATTGTACATGCAGTTTACATAATATAAATATTATCTACTAAACAATACCTTCTTAGTGAGAATATAAAGAAATCTTTGTTACCTGATTTCAATAATTAAATGAAGTAAATTTTAAAAGCAAGCCTTACGTGTTAAGAATCATTTGTCTACCTAAGACAATATCATCATTATTTATTCGAGTTTTAATTAATTTTTATGAAGTGACTAGAGTCATTTAATTTATACCAATAACTAGGATAACTACGGCGTTCCATGATATTACTATTATGGATAAGATATGCAATTATAAGGTAAATTAAGAACATACCCATAGTTATATCATTAAATTTTTTTGGGGGGGACATGTTTAGATTATTTGGAAGAGTGGCCGAATATAAAGTTAATTTACACCTTAGGTTGTAATGCATTAGAACTAACCGTCTTATCTGATTTTATCTTAAGAGGATGTATTACAATACTTTAAATTCATAGAGATGAATATTCTAGTAACACTGATAGCTACGTATGTATATTCATAAATGCGTATCAATTATTGTTATTGAAAGCGATTCTCAAAATAATCGATTCAAATTATATAAAATGGAACATGCAAATATAGCCAATATGGCATTTGATGACCTCATTGGAAGAGATCGATGAGGTAAAAGTAATCAATGGTTTGAATGATTTAATGTTATATAAATAAAATCAATACTGCTTTGATGCTGAGCACTTTACAATTAGTTTAGAATCAACATTATTGCAGCTGGTTTATATTTTGAGCGTTGCCGGATTATGATTGAGCAATTAACAAATTTTCACAATAGAGAAAACGATGAATGCCATTATCAGCAAATGTCGTCATATGCAGATATGATAAACAATATATATTTGGAAATGTTTATCCTTACCGTTAAAAGATAGTAAAATCAGTAGTTGAAATATTATTGAATAATGTGAAATTGAACACTTGGATGTACAGATAGACAAGGTACACAAAATAAATAATAC
>NW_002060986.1:81432-89557 GCF_000150275.1 Trichoplax adhaerens
TATAGAGAGTAAAATCCGATATGAAAAGTAGAATTATAAATCTATTATAGTTTAGAAACGATCTAAAGATTTGGAATTCGTTTGTAAATATTAAATCCATTATTTTTCAACTAAAATGAATGACGTATTAATAATTTTTATTGTTAGGTAATATTAGCTTGATCTCTTAAAAACATTTTAATAACAATAAACAACAACATTAATCGTTAAAAACAGATATGCTGTATTGTAGTGTTAGGCAAAATGCTATATTCAATTAAAAATCTCACATATGTATAAAAGTAAACGTGTTGCTCTCTGTTACTTCATTATATGACCAGAACCAGATTGCGATGGAGCGTCCGACGAGATTTTATTTGGCACTCTTACTGATCAGCTCTATTTTAATACAGGTAGTAAAAACAAGATTAAGAAATAATTGATATGAAACTACACTGCATCATTTAGCAAAGCTGTAATTTTTATATTCGATATCTTCTGTATCTTTCTCTATATTTTACGTTATCTTATAAATTTTTGTAATGGCTAATTGCAAAGATGGGCAAAAATGAATTTTACTCACTTAATTTGTATTCCATTTCACTCGATAATGCTATCTATACTATTCCTATAATGTATAATTCAATTCTGGAATTTAAGGTATACCGATTAATTTCAATTTTAATATTGCAATATATAAGGAAAATTCTGTGACTGATCTTCAATCCCTCTTCGTATCTGTACTTTCAGCTATCACTGATTACTTATTTTTTTCCGTGTCGTTTATTTTACTCTACAAGGCCTCTTCTTTAAGACAAGTTAATTTATCTAAATTTCTTACTACAGATTAAATCATATTTTATCACTGAAAAAAGAAAATAGATTGCAACAGACTGTGATTGAAAATTAAAACGAAAGCGACCTTTTTGATTAATCTTTTGTGAAATTCAGCCTTATTGAAGATTAACTTTAATTAATCAGTCTGATATTGTCAAGCAATATCTTCAAAATTAGAGTCATACGAAGTATATACGAGTAGTGGGATAACAAAATTTGGATATTGATAATAAGCAGTATTCCTAAATTTTAGCAATACTACAGTATTTAATGCTTTTGCCATATATGAATAATATCCTCTTATCGACAAGATCATAGCAGTTTGTATATCAGTATGCTACAATTAGTAGTATCGAAATATTCTTTGAATTATTTAGCATAAGAGGTAATTCAGGAAT
This sequence comes from Trichoplax adhaerens, assembly GCF_000150275.1. NCBI lineage: Eukaryota > Metazoa > Placozoa > Uniplacotomia > Trichoplacea > Trichoplacidae > Trichoplax > Trichoplax adhaerens. Next base: position 82,647 of record NW_002060986.1, read on the forward strand.
ATCTCTGATAATATCTTAGTAAGTGAAAACTAGCGATTGAAAATGAACCATAGTAAAAAATTACTACGAAATCGTTACCCTTACAATTATTTAAATCACAGTAACTAATATTTTGCTGTTACATAAGATATTCCAAATGAAATTTATTAACACCCCGATAGTTCTATATAAAATCTAAGATTTAAAAAAATATACAGTAATAACTTTGTGGATCCCCTCTGTTACGGAAACTTCTCTAATATTGAATAATCTCTTCTAATTAATTAAGTTTAATTCTCATATTAATACAGTACCGTAAAATAGTATACTTTTCTTTTGAGATTGATGGCAAAAGTCATATCAATTAATTTAGATTAACGGCTGTGATAATACTAATTGGAAGATTGTATTGTACCTTTGTTTATTTCCTATGAATTAAAATCAAAATATGTCATCTATGAAATAATATCCTTTCAAGTAATTGATCAAATTTTATTAATCAACAGTTTGCTATTATGGTTGAAACTGCAGGAACTACTGCACCAACATCAGGTAAAATAATTGTTTAATAATATTTTACGTAATAATTGAATATTTATATGACCTGACATGCTCGTAGATCTATAAATAGTACGGGCGGCACAAGAATTTACCATGCAGTCATTCATTTATTTATTTACTGATAAAGCATTGGGTGATAAAATTCCATTGTTAAAATATAGTTTCCGATGACATCCAATTATTAGAAAAAATTTGTTAATCAATGGTGCAGTAGACAATTAATAGTCATCTTATCAATATAATCTTTGCAATTAAATATAATCTACCTGGTCTTTTTCCATTGTTTAATATTCTGAAGATAATTAGTTTATAAGGTCCTAACTCTACTACTATTTCGGTGGACCTGTAGTACGGTGTATCATGCATGAACTGCAGTTATGTGCAATTAGGTACTGTCAAATGATTCATGATAAAGTATGCTCATATGATTTACGGCCAATACCGTTCATACCTGCGGTTTCTCTGATAATTAATGTATGATAATAGCTATTGGCTGATTAATGTAGAAGTCAATAGTAGAATAAGAAGATTTATTATCTAAAAGCGATTGTTGTACTTCTAAAGTTTACGATAAATTCAGTTAAGCGGACAATTGCCTAGAATATATTTTATTCAATTGGTACTAATGGTACCATGCTAAATACGATCTCTATTGAAATGGGCCTGAGCTAATATTTAATATGTCAGCAAAATTATGTATTTACTATAGCTATACGGATTATCTAATATAATCTAATTAGTGTTCTAGGATTGATGAAATATTCAAATTTCGGTATGAAACTTATCATACGAATATTCGTATACTACAGAAAGGAAAGATCATATTAATTTATAGATATAATTAAATGGAGTTTTCTCGCTAGTTTATCTTTTTATTTTATGTACACGTAAGATGACCGTATTTATTCTTTGGTGAGATATAACTCATATCCGAACGCAATGTGGATTAACAAAATTATTATTTTATCTTAATAAAGAATCTTTTGATCATTATATAACGAATTTATATGTCTTATTTCACATTAAACGAACGATTAGTTCTACTAGAATACTAAATTAGTGAGTGTTACAACTGATGTTCCCTGTTAATAAGAAGCCTTCAATTTCGAAATTTAATATCGATTTGCAAATAGTCATTTAAATCCAATTTCGAGATATTCTAAGTTGGCACCACAATTTACCAAACTTTGTTTTTTTAGCAGTAGAATCTGTTATTGAAAACACATCTATTGACTTAACAAGAGGTTTACAATTAATGGAAGCAGTCTATGCAGAGTTTTCATTTAATTAAAGGCTTATCTTTAGTGGTTAATAGATTATCTAATTTGATGATATGATAGTATTGGCCTCATAGTGGTGTTTAGTTAACTTTTATGAATTTACTGCAATTAATAATTATTTGCATGAAATATGATCTTACGACAGTGCGTATCTTGTCATCAAAAAAATTTCCCTAATTTCTATCTATAAGTAACTACACTCAAAGTAGGGCTCTGTTTATTGTTATACGACGCAGGATTTTAGATGTTGGAATAAGCTATGGCACGGGGAATAGACGCAAACTAAACTGTGTTTTTTAATATTAAGATTCTCTACTTAGTTAATTTGACTACCGAATTTCACTAATGCTGGTATTCGTTTTGCAGTAATAATAATTATTATTAAATAAATGATATTAGATGCCATTATTAGTATTTTTACAGGAATGATCAGTTGATATGGACAAGCTAACTAAGCGTTTCTTTTAAACATTAGATAATCAGTCTTTGGATAAATGCGGACTGGATGGGCAAACATGTCATCATCATGCCAAATGCATCATGATAAATAACTTGCCATCTAAAACATCAATATTTACTTGCGAATGCCGACTTGGATTTATCGGGAATGGCACATGGTGTCAAGGTTTGTTTTGAATTGAATTAATTAGGTATTATAAAATACTCTAGTGATTAGTTGCATTTAAATCTACCATCATTAACCATATTTGGCGACAAAACAAGTTTAATAATCGTAATCTTTCATGTTAACCTTAATCAAATCACGAAGTCCTTATTATTATTGATCTTCGTCACAGTTTTAATTGCAATCGACTTTCTACTTATTGGGTTGGTGACATTAGTGAAAGAAATGATCTTTTGTTGCTGATTTCATTACACCTTGAAAGCTGTCACTTATATCATAAATGATCTGTAAACCTTCGGTTAGACAACATTACTTTTATAGACATTGATACGTTCTAATGCAACAAATAACTTGCGAATGTCATATATATCGCCTTTTGTATTCATAATCTTTAATACAACCCTTAATTCTTATATTTCACTTTTGGTACAGTATATTATAATGATGTTGTAAATTGTAGTACATTACGAATTATCAAATTAAAGACCTAACGAAGGCATGATATCTACTATTTATACACCTTCTATTCGAGATAATGCGTAGTATTTCACCCTGTTTGTTGAGTTACCACGTACTCTGGCTGCTATCACTCGATCTTTTGATTTTATTGTGGAGAAAAGCTTGACTTATATTGTATACCATTTGATTTCCATTTCTAGAAAAGCAAACAGTAGCTATTGAATTAATAGCCAGTGCTCCTATAATTAGTATATTGATTATCAAATATACAACTACTTAAGCTAATATAGATCTCCTTAGTTATAAATAGTATGTATATTTAGTCGAAATGTTAACATTTTTTAATTAACTAAATTATCCCTTTTATCAATCAGTATAACAGTGACTCCTACAAGTATGTTTACCTATTGCCAATTTAGGTAAAACTGCATATTCATTTAGAGTTTAAATAGCTCCATTATCTCAATTTTCATTAATACAACAATTCGCTATTTATTATAAGCTAGGCATAATGAGCCTAAATGATAAATTTTTACTACTTTCTCTGCATTTCTTGTAAATTCTAGATCAGTATCGCTGACAAAACTAGTCCAGCAGCACTACTACGTTAGTACTTCCGTTACGATTAGTTTATATAGCACTATATAGGCTTCAGCGTTGAGGGTTTTGTGGGTATAATTATAATCTTATAATTACTGATATTTGCTTGTGACTAAGGCAAAGATAAGCAAGAGATGAATTTTGCCAATGATTCCGTATTGTTATCGACCTTTAGATCAGTTTTATGGAACGACTGAACTTATTGTTAATGTAATGATTCGAAAACTGTTTTGTTACTTATGTTAATTAGAAGACATCTCTATCGCGACACATTTTAAACGTTGTAATAGTTTTTCTGATTTAATAATTGTTTTGGTAGATGAAAGTGTTGATTCTATACTGTACTAAATTTAGTAATTCAGTTATTTAGTGCACATAATAAAAAGGCGCACATTATTCTTTGCCGTATGATCATATGCAGTTTACGATCATAATAAATTCTAATTAGAAAAGTTATGCGATAGTTTATTAGGTGGATAAAACAGCAATAAAATGTTATATACAACTTATCACAATATTACAACTGAAGACGAATACCGTTGTTTACAGTAACTACAATATCCGATACTATTATCACTCACCTTATTCTATTTATCTGTCAATTTAATATAAATAAGCATGTCTCATGTTTATTGATATTTTATTAAAAAGATGAAGTTAACACATTGATTTTCTCAGTTATTACGTTTGTCGTACATGAATGACATAAGCAAACATTTGATGTTTTCATAAATCAGAGATGAGAATAATATTTTTTTAATATTGTACCTAGATATCGACGAATGCAAAACAAAGCCATCCATATGCCCATATGAATATCAAGAATGTGTCAATACATTAGGATCATATCGGTGTCAGTGTGATGAACTAAGAAGAAATGGTAGTTATTACAGCCATAATTGCTCAAGTAAGTGGACAACTGCTTTAATTAATTTGGCATATTCCTTGCATAGTCAATAAAATACCCTTAGAATCTATATCAAATACCTTATAGGGTACCAAATAATATTATTAAAAATTAGATTACCACGAAATTATTGTACAGTATATTATGTTCGGCATACACGTATCTTGTAATTTTGTCTTTAGTTTTTTAATTGTATTTAACTATCGGTAAAGTAGAATTGATAACTCTAACATTTTGCAGCATTTAATCATATGTTAGTAGTAGCTAAATTTCGTTGTGCTAAATTGTTGTTTACAATTTAAATTATGAACACTACTATGGTCAAATTATATTCTTCCATATTAGTTTATTCACGCGTACGAATTACTACATCAAATTTGTATTAATGGTAGAAACAGAATTTGTGACTGAAATCTATTTTATTCTAAATTATATTTAAGAATGTGCCTTGGAATGTGAAAATGGCAAAATATGCATGGTGCATAATATAACAACTGCCTTTTGCATGTAAGTTAGATATTTGCTGTGCATATATATCTTACTATCGTATCAAATATATGGAGCTAAACTACTTATGAATTTAGCCCATAATATTAATTCTAAATTATGCAACGTTAATATATTTTAAAAATCAGCGTTAAAACCTAACCAGCATATTTATCTAAATTTAGCATTTTTAACAGCAGTATAAACAATTCAAACATACATAATGTACTGATAACTGAAAGCTTTTTTCGATGTTTGTCACTGTAGACTATTAATAAATGTGATTATATTATTGTTATAATATATTACTTAGATTTGCATTACATATGAGCTAATTTACTAAAAGTTTACGACTGCAAGAATACTTTACTGGCTTCTTTGAAAGGTCATATTTAATATTTAATGATTAAACTGCTTTATGTCTTGATTGAAAATTACAGGTGCTTGCCTGGATCGGACTGCTTAGGTCCTTCGAGGAGTAAGTTTCAGTAAAATACGTTATACGCTAAAATTTTAGACGCATATGCTAGGCCCATTTTAACTGTCGGATTAGCTATTTGCCATTCCGGCCAAATCATTCATTACTTTTAAATCTAAAATATAATGATACTACGGTATTATCTCACCGTAGAGAAATTAACGATATTCAGAGGCAAAACCTTATTTAGATGACGAAATATATAGTTCATAATTTTAAGACACTTTGCGCCGTAGTATGTGATTTTGACTAATTCACATGAGATTTAACATTACGACTTGACCGATTTTGTCAACGGCTGTCTTGTACTGATCATCAGATGTCTATGCCGTTAAATGTTGCCGTAGTTATTAGGCATTTAGATATAAATTTACTACCTGGTTTATTCGTGCTATTGATACTTATGATAGCTTCTAGCTTTTCAGTAGAAAGATGTACAAGCCCGGCATTTTATGCAATAGAGTTGGTTCTTAAGTATAGTGCATGACCTGAAGTTAAAGGCGTATAAATCACTGAGATTTCTAAAATTAGAGATAAGTTTTCCGATTTGTTTTATAGACAGACTTTAGCGCCCTAATAGTGATTCAGAGAGAAGAATTTCAGATTTAGCCTTTCGTTATCTTGTCACAGAACTGATTTTTGACAGATAGACACTTAAGATGGAAATTTTTCACTTTTAATATTATTTCGTTTAAGGACAAAAATTATCTTATAACGTTAGTTATTATGTGAATGATTATGATTATTGAGCTTATATTAGATGATCTAAAAATCGAAAGAAAAAATTTTATTATCATCTGATTTTATTTACTGTGAATGATATTTAAATTGTTATTATTTATGACGTTTAATAGAAAAATTTGCTGCAACGGCTGGAGTAATTATTGGCTGCGTTGCCGCTGGAATTGCCGTAGCCTCAGTTTTATTTTTTTGCTACCTAAGATGGAAGAGTCGACGAAGGTATGGAAAAGTTTAGTATTATATTGTCTTTGCTAGATTAAATAGCAAGGTTAATTCTCATTTCGGTATGAAAGGCGTCCGGTAGCGTAACCTAAATTCTTTAAAACACATTACTCATCCGCCATCTCATTAGAAGCATTTATTATTTTAATTATTATAGCTTTAACATAATATTGCTCTAGAATACTGTGGATCTTTAAGTTTTGATTTGAAATCAGAATATGTGCCTATTTTTGAACTTTACAACCATATAAACGAGCAGATAGAATATAGAACGATATTTCTGTTAGGCTAATAATTATATAATTTAATAGAATAGTTATTAAAATTATGGTCTATATAGTCCTTTAACTAAGATCAATTCTTAAAATACAGAGAAGCAGAGGAGCAAAAATGGCAAGAAGGAAACGAAATTAAAAATAATGGAGAAGAGAATAAAGAAAAATCGATGAATAATATTTCTGAAGCGTAACAGCCATTTAATGACGGTTATGAATCCCTAAAATTAATTTGATTGCTTTAGTATGACCTACTTTGCTTTTATTTCTTATGTTCTATTGGCATAATATGACGACT
>NW_002060986.1:89988-94846 GCF_000150275.1 Trichoplax adhaerens
CATACTTAAAAAAAAATTAATATAATTTCTATGTTAAATAACCTGCTATTTATAATCTTTTAAAAGTAATACCATATAATATTCGTATACAAGTCAAGGTTATAATACTAAATATATTACTGCCTTTGATTATTCTTCATCTTTTATTAACTTTTAGCTTTCATCATAACTATATTTAATGATATTGCTTTTTCAACTTTGTCACATAAGGATGTGAGCCAATAAAAATTAGCCTGAAATTCAAGGTAAATATACTTGCCTTGTTTAGTTAGTTAATGGTGTATCCATTCCTTGTTCTGTTCTATTTCGAATTAGTTAATAACTTCATCGTACAGTTATCCTTTACCTGTATAAAATAGTATACATTACTTTCTCTAGCCGTAATTGCTGATATAACCTTATGGTTTAAGCATGTTATGATATTATTCTAATGTCAATGAGGACTGTTTTTAATTCAAAAGTTATTCACATATTGACACAAATAGATAAAACAGCAGCGGTTGGATTTAATTAATTTCAACAATCTCTAAGTCCGAACTTAGTTTACAGTTGCTATGAATACTTGTAATTTTGAATATAAATCTATACTTACCGTATTTACGTACGATAAGTTTATAGTCGTAATCAACTCAAGAGAAAATGTAGTCCAAAAAAACTTATTTTTTGAAAAGTTGTCTTTCATCTTTTATTGAACATCATTATGGTTTACGATAGCAATTTATAAAGGCACCAATAACATTTTTCAATTTGAATATAGGAAGCCTTTGTTATTTTATGTGTAAGAATAATAAAAAATTATTAGAACAAATGTCGAAGATATATACGCATGCAATACCCTATGATATTGACTAAATTGATTATATTTGTGTATTGTTTCTAATATTGATGACAATGATTTGTTCAATCCGACAGTTAATAACTCAAAAGGAGGATGAAACAAAATCTGTTCATAGAATAGAAGCAACAGTCCAGCTTACGTTATTTTTACATCGGAAAATCAGATCTTATTATCTCTATCAAGATATTATGAATACAAGTAGAAATGGATATAACAGTGCCATTTCAAATTGCACTGCCACACTGTAAAACTGCTTTACATTGTCATTTCAGATATACATTCATCACTAAAACTGCTAATCTATTCATGTGCATGTATTGACTGATTAAGCCAAGTAGCATTGTCACTATAGATTTAGCACTTGACGAAACATCAGCTTAGATATTATACCAACAAGATTTCAAATTTTAGACCGCATATATCATCTCCCTAATTTTATATTTAAAGTATCTAAAATTATCTTTTTTCAACACCATATTTAATGTTAAATATTTAAATCATCATGTTCATGATATAAATCAGCATGTCTCCATTGTACATGTACGTACAGTGTACATGTACGTGTATACATACAGTATACATACAGTGTACATGTACATGCTATGATCGCTAGATCTTGATCATGATCATTGATCATGATTTACAATTCATCGATTCGCGATCGCGATTTTCGGAAAAAAAAATTTTAAATTTACAATGTTACAACATGTACATGTACATGTCATGATCATGATGATCATGATCATAATCAACATGTACATGTTCAAGATTCATGATGATCATGTGTGACTATTTATATATTTATCTTTCCTGTATGGTTGGATTTCAAATCGTCAAAAATTTAATAATTTTTAAATCAGTATTAACAACATATAGTACGTGAATAGATACGGATCGGACTTATTTAGCGATCATTAAATTTATGCTTTGTTTCGGTAAAATATGACATAAATTATTACTAATGCTCTCATCAATAATATAACAGATTAGAATAACGTAACTAGGGTATAATTTATAATCTTCGGAGTTTATAGACTTTTATTTCAATGCCATTCACGTAGTCTTATGTGAGATTATGCAATGCATTAGCTGTTGTTCTAATAAATAGGATTTCTATTTTCAGAATTTACTTTACAGCTGTCAAACCATTTATGATGTATTGATAGAATCTTTCCTTAATCATTATAAATCAAAATTGACAATCAGTTTGCTCTATTATCGTTTTATTTATTATTATAAAATAATACCGACGTTCACAATACCGTTTTAGACGTAAGACCTAGAGGATAGGATAATTTTCTATCGTCACCCATAGGTTATGATATCAAAGATTTGCTGAACAATACCCCGAGATGTTATGTAGTTGTAATTCAATGAAGATCCTATGGTTGAATGATTAATTATATAAGATCGATTTTATGTTAAATTGAACAAATCCACTTCTATTAATTCAATCTCAGAGTATTCTAAACCGTGAAGAGTTTCCTATTAAATAATATCTAATCCAAACTTTCCTTATAATTCGCTTATCATCTATGACATCCGTAACAGATACCGGCACCTTATAAACTCTCAATAGGTAACCAAAAGTAATTTCATCAATCATCATTACGTATATTAACAATTTCTTAAACACTAAGTCTCATTTTGAGATTTCACAATTTGAATTTCGCTTTTCCGAAGCCTTGAATAATTGCAAGCGTAACGTCCATCGAGAAGAACAACTATTTTATTGTTAACTATGGCTACTGCAAGAATAAAATATCATGGCATTTTATATCATCTTTGCTGCCTTGTTATAATTTTTCAGGTAAAAATTTTTTTGGAAGTTTAACGTACACATCACAAAATCAGCTTTTACTTCGTTGAAAAATAAATAAAATGCAGTCAATTCTAAAATTGCGTGAATTAGTGTCTAGTATTACTTAGTTCGTAGTATTGTAAATTATCTATAAACGGTCTTTATACGTAAGAGAAGTCCTTTTGCTAATTTGATACGACAAAATTACGATTAAGTTAACGAATTGTACACTACGTAGCAAAGACAAAATTTAACTATTAAGTAATTAACATTGTTTATTGAAAACTTAGCTTCATTCCAAAAGTCTCGGTATTTCTAACGCGAGAGGCAAAAATATCGATTAATTAGACGAAAAAGATATTAATGGCTGTCAATACTTAGATGATGATAACATACAATATTTAAAACTTTTAATTACCATCTTACAGTAACTAATACAGTAATGTTTTCGTTTTTGACCACAATTAAGACCCAAAACTCTAGAAGTCACGGTATGCTGGGACGACTATTACGAGTAGTCTACTGCATAGTCTATATACGATTAAAATCAAGACTCTTAATTCGCGGATCTTTCCATAATTATAATATTCAAAGAAAATAAGAAAAATACACTATGTAACATCGTGCCGTCTATGATTCAACTGAACTTAGATTGCTATCCTTCCATAATAACTTCATTTGGCTAGCTTTTATTCTGCAATAAAATCATTTCATACCAGCCGAAAACAGTGCAAATTTAGATAATTTATTCTTCTAAGTTAGAGTTTAGACCATAGAATTTACCAGATCCTTCATAGAGGCTAAATTATCATAGAACAGTATACGTAAATGAAAATAATTTTAGTTAGCAAGGCTATCATCACTTTAATCGATTACTGTAGAATATAACGAAAAGTCTATGTACAATGTACAGTGAGTGTCCCTATGGTCTAACATTAGTATTAGCATCATAAATAATTACTGTTATAACTAGATTTATTCGAGTGCTATCTCTTATTTGCAGTCTTCGTATCAGGATAATGCCGTAGTTTAATTACAATGCTCGAATTAGTGAATAATAATTTCGTCAACAAATCCAAATACATTTAAAATTACCGACAACAGCATATTATCAATTCAATCCTAACTCCTACAACTCCAATCATTATCAAATCAATGACTGAAGACTTTGCATTAAGCATCACGTAATTATTTCCTGCCGAAGGAATTCAGAGAAGGGTTAGGATTACTCGATATACTTTCTATCATATGCTTTATTACTTAATTTATGCGACTTTCGAATGAGAAATTATTAGTGCAAAGCAACCACAGAAAATTTTTCAAATGTTCCCTGCTATTTACAGATTTCATTTGGTAACTTTGTTCATTCTCTTTTGCTTTGTTTTATAAATATATTGATCAAAATATTAATTCAATAGACAATATGTAATAATATAAACAATATTATTTAAATTTACATTAGCAATTTGCAATTGATTTTTCTTTGTCAATTTAATTATTAATCCGATAATTTTATCGTCTATCATATTATCTAAATGGTTAAATCTAAGACATTAAATTAAGTCTAGACCGTCGTCAATTCCTCTTACGTTACGTATTTTTGAGATTTTAAAAAAACTTAACAATTAATAAAATATTATGATTAAGAATCAACAGTCTTAAGTAATGGCTTAATTCATTAGTTGCAAGATATAACTTTTTACTTAATAGTTTAGACATATACAGCTGAAAATGTTAGTAATAAACTTTTATTATCAGCTATTGGCTAGGCTATGATGAATCCTTTTAAAAATATCAGAACTTAAAACTAGAGTAAATTTATTATTGACATGCATGGACTAATTTGATTTTCTCTACTTTTAATCACATAGATTGGTCTGGATTCATTAGTTACTGGCCAAGGTAAAGGATATTTTTTATTTCAGTATTGTATAAAACTATTGAGAATACAGTACGGTGATGGTAACAGCTAGTCAAATCTGATAAATTTTTGTAATTCTCTTATTATCATAATCATCTAAAGATTAGAGCTTAATTTGCAGTTGTTAATCTTTTGTAATACCAGGAATAGCTTATTAAATCTAAGATTGGATAATTATATAATTTACTATTTGCAATCCGAATATAAAAATATTCGCTTTTCTGATTATTCTAGTTTAATTCGAACACTACCGTTTACGAACTAGTTTTAGATAGCAAGTGATGAAGCCGTATAATTT
>NW_002060986.1:94896-96624 GCF_000150275.1 Trichoplax adhaerens
GTTGAATAAATCCAAAAGGGATTTAGAAATTGAATTAATTGTTTTGCTGCCTAAATGTTAGCCTGCAAAGTCTGCGACTAATTCCTGTGCTATATCCTAAATAATTCTAGTGAGCCATAAATAATAAATCAATCAGCATATCTGACTTAATCATTTTGATTATTATGCAAAGATTGAATATTTCGATAAACTTTTCATCAGGTATCAGATACGTTATGTAATTACTGTACATATAACTAAAATGTATACATCCAATTTTGAAGTGGTCCGTCAGAAATAGCTTATGCTGTTTATTATCATAAGTTTCCAATAACACCGAACCAATAATACTATTAGTAACTATTGATGCCTAACAGGAGATCCATTAAGTTATTGATTCTAGATAAAACTGCTTTATTTTATGAACGAGGAAATTAAAATTTTTTTATTTAAACTTCCTGATGCTTTTTTGTACTTCGATAGAACTTAATGGTCGAGTACCAAACTATAGAATAGTTAAACAAGGCTAGATTAAAAAATTCGATACATTAGAGCAATACTTAATCCCCTGGAGTTTATCTAATGGAAATACGCTAAAGCCTTACAGATTCACTATCCGGTCGTTTGAAGAACAAAATATTGAAAATACAGAAACTATTTAGAAATCTCTTTTACATTCTCTGAGCACTCGAGCAATATTAATCAAGGAACTACGATTTATAATGCATAACTAGAGCTGATAAACTCTTGGTTCCATAAGAATTTCGTTTATTTCTGTTCCATATAATAATTTTTTTACGAAATAAGGTAACGAGTGTAATCCTATTGACTTCAGTTAAATAATTGATCTTATTGATGTAGACAGAGAAACTAGATAACCGTAATCAGCTCCTACGTATATTCATAAGACTTAATTCTATTTCATACACACTAAGAGCAGGAATAATGGAACTACTGTATTTAATGTCTACAACAGCATATTATCAATTCAATCCTAACTCCTACAACTCCAATCATTATCAAATCAATGACTGAAGACTTTGCATTAAGCATCACATAATTATTTCCTGCCGAAGGAATTCAGAGAAGGGTTAGGATTACTCGATATACTTTCTATCATATGCTTTATTACTTAATTTATGCGACTTTCGAATGAGAAATTATTAGTGCAAAGCAACCACAGAAAATTTTTCAAATGTTCCCAGCTATTTACAGATTTCATTTAGTAACTTTATTCATTCTCTTTTGCTTTGTTTTATAAACATATTGATCAAAATATTAATTCAATAGATCATATGTAATCATATCAACAATATTATTAAAATTACATTAGCAATTTGCAATTGATTTTTCTTTGTCAATTAAATTATTAATCCGATAATTTTATCGTCTATCATATTATCTAAATGGTTAAATCTAAGACATTAAATTAAGTCTAGACCGTCATCAATATCCTCTTACGTTACGTATTTTTGAGATTTTAAAAAAACTTAACAATTAATAAAATATTATGATTAAGTATCAATAGTCTTAAGTAATGGCTTAATTCATTAGTTGCAAGATATAACTTTTTACTTAATAGTTTAGACATATACAGCTGAAAATGTTAGTAATAAACTTTTATTATCTGCTATTGGCTAGGCTAAGATGAATCCTTTTAAAAACATCAGAACTGAAAACTAGAGTAAATTTGTTATTGACATGCATGGGCTAATTTGATTTTCTCTACTTTTAATCACATAGATTGGT
>NW_002060985.1:0-840 GCF_000150275.1 Trichoplax adhaerens
TTGTATTGGTATATTAAATATACAATGACATTATTAAATAGACTATTGTACGTACTGTATATTTGTTATTGTGTATGATTAGAATAATACTTGTACGATAATTATAATAAGTTGTAGTATAGCATGTTTAATGTAGGAGGATTAATATTATTTTTGTGTATTAATTATGATTATTTTATGTTAATTTATTAATATACATATATGGTTTACTATTGGATTTACTATGGGATCGACAATGCGATTTACTATGGAATGGATATGTACATATATGCAATGATCGAATGGAATGATTATCGTATGGTTATACGGATATACGTATACTAAAACTACCAATACACTGCAATGCTTATACACTAAATCGCCATTCAATCGTCATTCAATACAAATTACCATTATTACTCTACTCTTCTCTACTTGTGTCTTACTATACGTCAATACTATATAAACTCTATTATTCTATCATCGCATAATTCCATATCAATCATACACATCATACGAATATTGCAGCAAGTAAGTATCGTTGTATTGGTATATTAAGTATACAATGACATTATTAAATAGACTATTGTACGTACTGTATATTTGTTATTGTGTATGATTAGAATAATACTTGTACGATAATTATAATAAGTTGTAGTATAGCATGTTTAATGTAGGAGGATTAATATTATTTGTGTGTATTAATTATGATTATTTTATGTTATTGTATTAATATACATATATGGTTTACTATTGGATTTACTATGGGATCGACAATGCGATTTACTATGGAATGGATATGTACATATATGCAATGATCGAATGGAATGATTATCGTATGGTTATTATACGGATATACGA
>NW_002060985.1:890-1875 GCF_000150275.1 Trichoplax adhaerens
TTGCAATTATATTATGCAGTAGCAGTATAAGTTGTTGCTTATACATACAGTTTTTATTAATTAAATACGACTACCGAACATGCAATATGTAATCAGAATCAAAATAACGATTCTACTGGTATGCTACAATGATCTCAGTAATGCCAGCGATAGTTTTGTTCAGTAATTACCATCTGTGATTTTAGTCTGTTGCAATTAGTATCGTAAGGGATGTTACGAATGCCCATTGCCCAATTGCCCTTAGTTATGGGCTACTAGAAAAAATACCTGGACTGGACACTCCTTTGGACGGACAGACATTTGGCCTATTTTGGTCATACTTTAGTATGCAGACAGTCGATTCTGAACTGACTAATATTTTCGAAATTAAGTTGTGCCTGTTACAGCACTAAGCTCTGCTTTAGATGATGAATGTTATTCAACGGTTTCATCGGTACTGTAGAATGAGGGGAAAAATGATAGGCCTGCACATTATTTTGCACTGACGGCTGCTTTGCGTCCCTCTTTCTTTCCTTTTCATGCAGTAGTCCCTGGTGCAGTCCAAGGTGTTTTTTCTGGGAGTCCATGCTAATTGAAGCCAGTATACATTCCAGTACTGATGATCATTCATACCGGTTGTGCTGTTGCGGATTACAGTCAACTCTAGTACAGTACAGTATGTATTTCTTTTCTTAAATCACCGCAGCTACGGTAATTTGCTTCAATGGATTGAAATTGTTTATGACAGTAATCGCAGGTTTCTTCTAGTTAAGTGTAAAATAACTTTATCCTAGTGTGTGTGTACACGTACTCAATACAAAAAGTTGTCTTCTTCGTTCACTACGCCACTAGCTAATAGTGTTAGGTGAATCCCATCGCTGCCACCAGCGATGTCACAACCGAGCTTACTAGACAAAAATGAACGGGATTCTTTCCTTTAATGTAGTCTTAACTATCGGAGATACGAACTCTAAGCACTCTTTAATCTACCAAACTTAGATTCGAG
>NW_002060985.1:4913-73459 GCF_000150275.1 Trichoplax adhaerens
CATACTTATACACTAAATCGCCATTCAATCGTCATTCAATACAAATTATCGTTACTACTCTACTCTTCTCTACTTGTGTCTTACTATACGTCAATACTATATAAACTCTATTATTCTATCATCGCATAATTCCATATCAATCATACACATCATACGAATATTGCAGAGCGTAAGTATCGTTGTATTGGTATATTAAATATACAATGACATTATTAAATAGACTATTGTACGTACTGTATATTTGTTATTGTGTATGATTAGAATAATACTTGTACGATAATTATAATAAGTTGTAGTATAGCATGTTTAATGTAGGAGGATTAATATTATTTGTGTGTATTAATTATGATTATTTTATGTTATTGTATTAATATACATATATGGTTTACTATTGGATTTACTATGGGATCGACAATGCGATTTACTATGGAATGGATATGTACATATATGCAATGATCGAATGGAATGATTATCGTATGGTTATTATACGGATATACGTATACTAAAACTACCAATACACTGCAATGCTTATACACTAAATCGCTTATACACTAAATCGCCATTCAATCGTCATTCAATACAAATTACCTTTACTACTCTACTCTTCTCTACTTGTGTCTTACTATACGTCAATACTATATAAACTCTATTATTCTATCATCGCATAATTCCATATCTATCATACACATCATACGAATATTGCAGGGTGTAAGTATTGTTGTATTGGTATATTAAATATACAATGACATTATTAAATAGACTATTGTACTTACTGTATATTTGTTATTGTGTATGATTAGAATAATACTTGTACGATAATTATAATAAGTTGTAGTATAGCATGTTTAATGTAGGAGGATTAATATTATTTTTGTGTATTAATTATGATTATTTTATGTTATTGTATTAATATACATATATGGTTTACTATTGGATTTACTATGGGATCGACAATGCGATTTACTATGGAATGGATATGTACATATATGCAATGATCGAATGGAATGATTATCGTATGGTTATTATACGGATATACGTATACTAAAACTACCAATACACTGCAATGCTTATACACTGCAATGCTTATACACTAAATCGCCATTCAATCGTCATTCAATACAAATTACCTTTACTACTCTACTCTTCTCTACTTGTGTCTTACTATACGTCAATACTATATAAACTCTATTATTCTATCATCGCATAATTCCATATCAATCATACACATCATACGAATATTACAGAGCGTAAGTATCGTTGTATTGGTATATTAAATATACAATGACATTATTAAATAGACTATTGTACGTACTGTATATTTGTTATTGTGTATGATTAGAATAATACTTGTACGATAATTATAATAAGTTGTAGTATAGCATGTTTAATGTAGGAGGATTAATATTATTTTAGTGTATTAATTATGATTATTTTATGTTATTGTATTAATATACATATATGGTTTACTATTGGATTTACTATGGGATCGACAATGCGATTTACTATGGAATGGATATGTACATATATGCAATGATCGAATGGAATGATTATCGTATGGTTATTATACGGATATACGTATACTAAAACTACCAATACACTGCAATGCTTATACACTAAATCGCCATTCAATCGTCATTCAATACAAATTACCTTTACTACTCTACTCTTCTCTACTTGTGTCTTACTATACGTCAATACTATATAAACTCTATTATTCTATCATCGCATAATTCTATATCAATCATACACATCATACGAATATTGTAGGGCGTAAGTATCGTTGTATTGGTATATTAAATATACAATGACATTATTAAATAGATTATTGTACGTACTTTAGTTTTTCTTTACTGTATATCATCACATTTAAATTAGTTAAATATTAATTCTTTTGGCATGGAATATAAAAGATTTGGCGATGGAAATAGTAAAGAGATATATAATATTGTGTGAAAACTAGTTTAGATTTTATCATGTAGCAAAAAACATATACAGTATTCAATCATAATATATTCTATCTTCTGTATTTATAGCATTATTTTAGGATAATTTTGTTTGACTTATAGAGAAATTAGTTTAATTAATGTAGTCATGTCAGGTTAACTTTAAATATACTATAATAAAGTGTAATAAGTTTATGAATAAATGATACAGCGAAAATATTTGACAAAACAGTATTTATCAGCTCCTGTATGATAATTTATAATAATTTGTTAAAGATTGCACAATATGCAAGATATAGTTCAAATTAAAATCAGTACATACTGTATAATTTTTTAATTTGAAAACAAAATTTGTTAATTTCATCCTCCATATTAACTCTCGTTTCGTAACATAGTGAGACTGGATTATTTTCGCGATTTCATTTGCGCATTACAAGAAGGAAAATGTAAGAACATTCTTATAAGAATTATGATTATCGGACCAGAAAATGTAGGTAAAGCAACTTTACTCAAAGTGCTAATTAAGCAGTCACTATTGGCTAATGAAGCACCAACACAAGTAGCTAGTGGTAATCATCCGCTAATAGAATTGATTACATTCGATACTGGTGATATGGTGAAGACTGGATTGGGCACTCTCGCTGATAGTAAAGTTGGGTTAGCAGTTCTTCAATCACCATCTTTACAAGTTACAAGACAGACCTTATCCGATATGAAAGCGCAAAGAACGAATGTATTCGATAAATCACTTCGCAGCAAGTATAGCAAACTTAGACCGAAACTTTCTAAGATACAAGAGGCAAATACAGATAGTAATGAAAGTAAGAAATCACAGCAGTCAAAAATAGACAATCTACATACTGTATTGTGCGACTTCGGAGATCAGGCAGAATATCACGTTACACATCAACCATTTATGTCGTGTGATAGTATTTATGTTCTTGTATTTAATATCGCTGAAGAGATTAATGACGCTATACAACAAAGGAACAGCTTAAAATCAGATATGACCTACTTTGCAAGAATGCATGAATGGTTATCATCTGTACGTGGATGCAAGGGGTTACGCGATGGTTTAGGGAGTAATGCTAGAAATGAGATTACGATCGATGGTAAATATTTTGAATTGCCTATTGTCATTGTCATCGGTAGTCATGCAGATAAGATTGTAGCTAATAATGAAGAAGAAAAAAATAGAAAAATACAAGCAGCTTATAACAAGATATCACGTGAATTTGGCAGTAAGGCCTTTTCCAAACATCTATACTTATCACACTTAGCTATGAATGGTGATGGCAACGATAAAAGCGAAGCAACTCAACATCTAAGAGACGAGACACGTAAACAGTTATGTCAAATCTTTACTAAAATTGCAGAAAAATTACCATTTATAACGGATCCTATTCCAGTCCGATGGTATGAAATCATTCAAATACTTCGTGGAGAAAGAGAAGATAAAATAATAAAGAAGTTACTTACTAAAACACAAGTTAAAGACTTGATAGACAAACATCATCTATCTAAGCAAGGCGAGAAGTTAGATAGTTTATTATCTTACTTGCATAATATCGGACAAATTGTTTATTGCGATAAAGACGAAATTCTGAGTAATTGGGTCGTATCGGATATTGATTGGCTAATTGAGGTGTTTTGTTCATTAATTCGAATTTCATTTTTCAAGTCTTCTCATGCTGATGACTGGAGTGAATACGAGAAGATTCAGAATACAGGTAAAATAAGCGAAGAATACATTCGACAGGTTTGGAGCAAATTTAATTTAGATGATGAAGAAAGAAAATACGTATTGTCTCTTATGACTCACTACGATATTCTTTATGAAGCAAGTGAATTACAAGGAAAAGATCGTATCTATCTTATTCCTTGTCTTCTAAAGACACAACCTAAGAGTGATGCATTATATCCATCGAATAGCACCACATCGAAATACATCTATTTAGGGTTTGATGAGAAGGAGTTACCTTATATTTCTTATAATATCTTTTACTGCTTGATTTCTCAATGTTTGCAAAAGCGTGGATGGAATAATGGCAGAGTTAAACTATATCAAAACTGCGCTTCATTTCGAATTAGTCCTGGTATTAATTTGATTATCGATAAGTTGTCAACGGTCATCGGCTTACAATTAGTTTTTCGACACCCAAATTTACAATCTAAAGAAGTAAGAAGAAGGCTAACTAAAACAGCCGTTGAGCTCCATGTTAAGGATGCAATTGAATCAGCTTTAAGAATCGTTCTTACTAAATGGATGCCAAATATGAGTCATATACGAATAAAAGTGAGTGTTAAGTGTCCGCGCTGTGGAGAGTTAGTAAATATCGAAGATGGATTAAGTGATGATAAATCATTTCTGGATTGCCTTAATTGTGAACGTACCTGGAATTTCTCATACTACTTAAAGCCTTGGTTAGATAATATTCCAGGTGATACCACAAATACGGTGCGGTCTTTGGAATCTTTTGTAGCTGATTATTCCTTTATGAAATGTATCAGTATATAAGCTTAATTGGAACTCACATGAATAACCAATTTTATTGATCTATTAAACAGTAACAAATTGCTTTAATAATATTTCAACATTAATTTCTACTTCAATCGATAAGTTATCAATAATAGCGCTCATACATTTGAAACGATGTTGTCATAAATTTACTCACTGAAATAACTGTAATAACAATAGACAAAATATTCAGTAAAATTTTTTAAAAAGTATGTACTTTATTGTACGGCGGATCGAACTCATTGATTTATTAAATGAAATCTATAACCTTATGAATTGGTTTAATAATAATTCTTTATCTCTTGTATTTAGCAGTCGATGCTTCTAGCGATAACGGAGAGGACATTCCTATGTCGTTAACTGAGGAAGAGGGTGGTTAGTTTGGCAAAGTGTCCAATATATCTATTGGCTATGTTTGAGTTATTCTTTGAAAATTATAATCGTAGCTGCTATAACGCATATATGAATTTCTTATAATATTACAATGAGCGACAAAAAATTAATTTAAATATTTTTTGATTATTTGCTTCAGCATCAACAATACCAAAATTTAAGACCAGCGCAGTTGGAATGTTGGAAATACATAAACAAATCTTACGCAGCCACTACGTCAGAATTATTGAAGAATGTCAATCAAGCATCAAGCCTATTTGTAATCACTTATACAGTCGAGAAATTCTAACACCTTATCTAAAGGAAATCATTCTATGCCAGCCAAACGATTATGAGTAAGTCTGCAATACGATACGATGATATAGCTTAGTTGTAAAAATGTATGATGTGGATAATATAAACTGTGACAACTATTATCACAGAAAAATGGGAAAATTGTTGGATATTTTACCGGAATGTGGTAATCGAGCATTTGGTGCATTTTGTGAGGTTCTATCTACCATTAATTCGCAAGTGATAGAAATCTTAGAAAATGCGGAAAGGGAAAATGAAAAGGAACTAAAAGGAACCAAAAGGAAACTAAGTAACACGTAGATATATTTACTGTGTACGTGTTCCACCCACTGCATTTATACATAATTTTAAGTGCTCTATCGGTGCTGAATTACATGATTCACTTAACATGGTGTGGCATATCATTTTCTACTTCAATACGTTCGGTAGTATTATAGATTTTTCACATAGAATTCAATATTATTTTTTCAATACGATTTAAAGCAAAAATTTGCATCGTCTACTTCTCTGTTTAGCATCTAATGTTGTTCGTTTAACTTTATTACTTGCTTGCAAAGGATGAAAGCATTTAAATGGTAACCATAGCTTACAATTCACTCAGCCATCTTTCTTTGTGAATTTTACTCCTATTAGAATTACTTGGCATAATGATTACAACTTCGCACAGAATCATCACTATCATTAAGCTAATGCTTTATATCGGTAATTGTTATGCAATAACGGGAGAACGTTTATTTAGTAGTTTACTTACCAAGTGTATTTCTTTAAAAAATTTTAGATTGAATACATCCTATTTACATTAGATTATTACATCTTGAGAATACTATTTTAATATGCTAATGAAACAAAAATTGACCAAAACGATTTACCTATGAAGTAAATTAATTGGTGTTAGCATTTGACGTTGCGTTTTTATTTTTATTGTGAAATGGATATGCTTTAAATAATTTTATATGGCTCACAAGTGGTAAAATAGGGTAAGAGAGTTTGTTTCCTTAATTGAGCGGCGTTAAATTTTCAATGAATGGGCTTTATTCTATTGCTACTGTTATAGACGTAAGGCTAGGAGCGAATATCAGGTTCGCATTTTTAGTGTTTAAGATCATATCCGCATACTTAATTACTTAAAAACTTTTGCATTCTGCCCATCATGTGCTAAGGTGATATCATTTTAAAGGATATGATTAATATTCAAGATTTTACGATAACACGTAGTTCCATGACATCAATTTACTCCCTAGAAATATATAGCTATAACGTTTTAAAAAGTTTCATTGAAACTGAAGAATTATAGTAGAGTGTTCATTTTTAAATTAGAATTTAAGAGTGTCATTATCAACAAGATGATTTTCTAAATAAAGTCTAAGATTCAACCTTACAATAGTTTTATAATTCTAATGTGATAAAGTGGCCGAGAATAATGGGACAGGAAGTTTGATTTCTTGTTCATATCACTTTATTAATCAGTCCTTCTAGGTCCATAGCTAGCTGCCGAAACTTAATGTCATTGCATTATTAACTCTTGCAAAGTACCGATAGAAAATAGTGAAACAGTACCATGGCAATGACGAGACTTTTGATTACTATACTAATTGGCTGTATGAGTTGGTAGCCGATCGAGAGAATGAGAATTTAACTGTTTCTATGACAATTCAAGAGTAATAACAAAGTAATGAGTTCAAAAGTATTCTACAAGAGGAGAATAGAACATTTTGTAGCCTTTTACAGTTTAGAATGAGAGATACGATCATTTTTATTTATTTTATTTTGCTCATTCATGATAGACGATTACATGCATGCAACCAGATAATGAAAATCCAATCCCAAGGTTTGTTATTGTACTGTATGAGGTTCTAATTGCTAAAGTAACAGTGATAATAAAAAGTGTTTATTAACGAAATATTGAACTTATACACCATTGCCAATTGTACTATGAGTGGAAGCAAAGCTTTGAAAGAACAATTCGTGGGTGATGCTATTTACATCGACTACATCAACAACATTGAAGATGGCGATCAATACGATTGCAGCTTTATAACTAGAAGCGGCTATATTGACCTCAACGAAGTTGAGTTAATGACTGTGAACATCATTATCTACCAATGAATGATTTTACGATACCTGTGATGTATCGAAAAAGTTATCATGACGGTTAATCATTTACAGTATATCAGTTACTCTTTCTTTACGTTTACAACGCTCTTTTTCATGAATCGTTTCTGCTTTGACAGTTTAACTAAGTGAGGGCAAATAGCGGGTAAAACTTGGCCGATCACAGCACAGCTTTGCAAGGACAGTCTATTAATATACTGTAGTTCATGATTTTACCCTAAAAAATAAATTGTTACTGAAGGATATACGCGTATGCAAGATTGAAATGTTACCATGATACACTATTCCCTTCGCCCCTCAAGCATTAAGAAAATAAGATTGATCAATACACAGCACACTTTTTAATGCACTAATTTGTGTCTAAAACAATCCGAATACAGTAATCTGTTCAGTACCCAATGAATTTACCATGGTGTAAACAGTATGTGAAATAAATCTGTCTTATCCTACAGCATTAAAGAACATTGATCTGTGTATAGGACAACATGAGCGAAATACTAATATCCAATCAATTTATGATGGTGCAAATGGATGACGGAAAATAGATCAATTGTATCCTACAGGTGGGCTACAACATTAAAATTAGTTAATACTCAAAGTCTACAAGGAAACAAGAGATACATTAGGTATAAACTGGATTGATGATACTACAAACACATCTTTCTTAAGTACGGTAGTTTGTACGCTGCCGGATTCCATATAATAATTTAAAGTTTTGATGAATTTTCAGGATACAATTGAAGCCGAAACGTTGTGCTGTACGGCCACATAATGCATATCCAAAACGAACAATATCGATTTGAATTTTACTGTCGGTTAGTAGCGGACTCTGCAGAATTAATAATGAAATTTTAGGATGATTTTTACTGTATAAACAATTTTCTGCATTCTATTTTATCCAAAACCATATAGATTAAATATACTACTATAATACTAACGTAAATCTAATGCAATCCTCTTCTTAATACAAATTCTTTATCGTAGCTAAAAACTAGCGGTGCTCACGCATATTAAGGTTATCAGGCTATAGCTCCATCAAATAGTTTAATTATTACTTAGATTTAATTAATTTTCATCCTATTGCCTTAATGCTATTATTACGGCATAGCGTAATAGCCGCATACATTTAATCTCATAGAACGATTATTATGATTATCCCGCTAATTACAGGCATAGTTGAAATCATCTTTGCACTAGAACTTGTAAATTATAATTATACCGATAATTACTGTAACAATTTTTATAGAATGTCATCGACTCGTCGTAGTTGTTTAGTAATACTATAGTATCCAATAATATATAGGTAATGCATACTTCTGTGAAGGTGAAGAAAAAACTTAATTAACTCATTTGCATTCAAGTAGAAAAGAGAGAGCATGTACAAATACTGCTGATGATTGAAAACTACCATTTATCACCGCCGTACCCACGCATATCCCAAAGGTCGTTTCTGAATGCGTACAGTAAATTCTTCCATTTCAATTATTGAAATACTCTGAATGGTAAGAACTAATTCCGTTAGCTAACTTGTTCAAACAGCAAAATTATGGCTTCTAATACAAGTGGCAAAATTCAAACAACCTGCGAAACGAATAGCCTATGGGAGAATAATGCTTTATATGATTCGGATCATAGCGAAATGAGCGATATCGATCTCAACTCACAGTATGTTGATATCTAGCATGAAAAAGAAGTCTATAACTACGGTTTACTCGACGATATGGCAGTAACAGATGTCGAAGGCAACGATGAAAACAATTTTTATACTCCACGTGTGGAGCATACGTCGCCACTGCAATTTCTAGACTATACTAATATTTGGCAGCCGGCTAAAAATGCTCGACCAATGCCGCATAGTTTCAGAGGTGATCACGGCTTAACCGTAGATACTGCTGGCTTCCATCCTCGAGATTACTTTAGACTATTTGTTACCGAAGATTTACTAACCTATTTTGTAGCAGAAACAAACTTATTTGCTCTACAGTATCTGCGCGATTATCCAAAAACATACAAGTTTGCTAAACTTCCGAGCTGGATACCCACTACCGTAGCTGAAATGAAAAGTTTCTTGGCTTGTTATTGCTGATGGGTATCATTCGAAAGCTATATATTAGCCATTGCTGGTTTACTGAATGATTTATATGATACACCAATCTTTCGATCGGTTATGACTTGTCATCGTTTTCAATTGCTTTTAAAATTTTTCCACCTGCACGATAACGATAACATGTCAGACAAGACTGACCCTAATCATGATCGCCTGTATAAAGTAAGACTACTAATAGATCATCTATTGGAATATTTTCAAGCAGTTTATGTCGTGAAACAGAATTTGGCAATCGATGAATCTTTTCTTGTCTGGAAAAAAGGCTCTAACTTCAAGATTTTCGCTTTAAACGTACCCGCTTCGGAATCAAACTAATTCGCCTTTGCGAATGCAGTACTGGATACACTTTTCGATTTAAGTTATACGTCAATGATAAAGATCCAACTGAGTGCTTAAAGCAGATACTACCTATTCATTCTTAGAACTTTAATAAAGCTGAAAAGCTGGCAACATTTCTGTTGCTACCTCTATTAGACCAGGGCTACAATATTTACATAGACAATAATCGATTATCGCTCGATTTATGCTCATTTCTGCACCGACGTAAAACCAATGCTTGTGGCATGCTAAATTCCAGCAAAATACCTGAAATAATTCGCGGTGTAAGCACTGCATTTAAATCAACTTCTGCCTATCGATCAGGCTCTATTCTTTGCTTAAAACAAATGAATAAAATACCTCTTTATATGCTAACCAGCATTCGTGATTAGTAGATAGCTGAAGAACTTAAAGAAAGTGACGAAGCGTATGGTCAATATCGTCAAGGAAGGCCTTCGGCGATGCTTTGCTAAATGAAAAATATGAGGAATATAGACAAGCAAGATCAGGTAAGTGAGCATTCTTACGCATCATAGAATGCTAGTAATTATCATCTAGGTCTTAATGTAAAACATTTAATACATCTTACCCACTGTCTATAGTAAAATCTTAATCAATTATCCTATTTATGCGTGTTCCAGTCTAGTTTTGAATATATTAGATTTAAGATCCAGAAGTATGAATTGTAATATACTTAATTCAAGTCTGAATACAACGACAACAGTTAATTTTAATATAAAATTTGTTTAAAACTCTACTGAGACCCTAGATAAACTCGCAAATGAGCATGTTACAAGAGTACAAGCAGAGCTTTAGAAAATTTATAGTAAATCTTTAACTGAAACATACTTGAAATAGCCTTTGATACCGCTTATCCATTGCAATATTTTCTCTTATACTTTAGAAATACCCGGCATTTTTATCATCTACTTTAAATTTCAAATAATTCTGGGAAAGTTAAGGGTACCTCAAGAGTTATATAAGGAATTGTGATGGACGGTTCGAAGAGTCAGATAATGTGGTTTTAGTTGCCATGCAGAGAATTGCACAAGGAGCTTAACAGGGAAATTGTCCAGTGGATCTTCACTTATCATCAACAGTAGTATTAATAGCAATGCAATCAATTTCGGACGACTCGACGTAGTTATTGGAAGGAGCGAAATAGTACCATTAAGTAGCAATTTACTATAAACGATGCTCATGTCATTGGCCAACATGCTGGATATGCAGGAGCTGTTAGCAAATTTGATGGTAGTATTTTTGGAAAAGATAAAGTTAAATACGCTTTGGCTTATATGAAATGTACTGGTTTTGAAAGATCTCTTTCCCAATGTTCGGGATACAATTCTAATGTTACGAGCTGTAATAACAGCTATGCAGGAGTAATTTGCTAGAGTAAGCAATATTCTATATCTTTTACGGGATATTTTAATGACGGTAGATCATGTTATAAGAAGTTGAAAATGCCATAGTTTTTAATCATACATTATCTATATCCATCAGTGTATATCATACCGAAACACAAAAGATACCGTTTATTGTAAAAGTGTCTCTGTTACTAATAATTACCATCCCAATTAATTGGTATCTTATAATTTTAATTTTATCATTTTATAAACAGCCAATAAGCCTTGCACATCAAATCCTTGCCAAAATGGTGGCTCCTATATAAATATATTTTTTGGATTTCAATGTAAATGCGGTATTAATTACTTTGGAAGAAAATGTGTTAGTGGTAAGTTAATTTCATTTGTATAAGCTACCATTCGGCACGATGACAACGCTATACTATTCCTTTTATTAATTAATTAATTTTATGCTATCAATCTATATGTTTTGCATCATCATTTATGTTGATACTGCCGAAAATTCGCTAAAAATTTATAGCGAAACTACTTCCTGAAAAGAATAGATAATCCTCAGTACCGTACTCAATTTCGAATTATATTGCTATAGCAGTTTCAAAAGCTTCTGGGTCCATAAGACTTGTCGGACAGTTGGAAAATAGTATGCAAGGGCTCTAACCCTAACCCTTAACATAGCTTACGTTGCTATTCTATTCAAAATAAAGTCATCAAACCTTTCTTAAAATTCCAACTCTGATCAAAATTTTGACCTAAAAGTACAGGTTTGAAGTAATTTTTAACCAGTTACAGCTTCTCTAATATAGTTAACATTCATGTTAAAAGAATCTAGACGCAAAATTACTGTCAGCGTTAATGTAATCAGTCATGTAGGCTTCTAACTTTTAAATTACATACGTATAATTGCTACAACGCAAATTTGGTCCTCTATAAAATATTTTAGCATTTTCGTGGAGAAACAGTTTTGCTAACAGCCCAATGGAAATTGGAATACTGGCATAGAAAGCTAATCAACAAGTACGGATGCTATCTCCACGACGATTTAAACTCCCATCATTATCATCAAATACAGAACCACGGCTGCATCTTTGCTGATATAAAAAGTCGCTCTAAATGGTGATTTACCTTTACAGAAGTTCGTATCTACCGGTTAATGATTTATTACTCTTCAGAGTTACTTTATGAGTGTTTGATACGAGTGTACAAGATACTATTCTTGTAAATGATGGGATCAAGCTACAGCTTAAATTTTTGGCATCATCTATATGTACCCGTAATAGTTCTTATAACATAAATTTATGATATTTAGAAAAATACATTCCATTAGCCATAGTGAAAGTCGATATAGGGTTTGATTTCTATGTTGATCATTAGACAGTAATTACTGTATTGCAAACTAAAAAAGTAGTTTTGCAGTTATCGAGAGGTTAGTATTTAATTTTAAAGTTTGAACTTACAAAACAATAAAACTAAATTTTTATACTGAACTTATTTTTTTGCTTTTATTGGCTGCAGGACGATTTATTTAGTAACAATATTAGAAAGGTAGTTCGTGATGAGGACAATATTTTGGACTTCTCCATTATACAATCGAGAAATAGGGTAATCGATCAAAAGCTAATCTTCACTACCAAACGGAAAGCAAGCATTCAATGTTATCATGATAAATAGTTATAATACCTATTTGTAATACAAACTGTAGCCTTAATGATATCCTAAGGTCATAGCATAAACGATAAATTAATTCTAGTTAAGAAACGCTTTCATAAGTTAATGTTAGTATTACAAATGAATTGTCAGGTTTACCCATCTTGACCGAACCAGAGACTGTATTCTTCTACATGTTGGATAACCTTCTCAATGAGTTCCTGTCTTAGCTATGGAAAGTCTTGGAGAAACATTGCATTGAGGATGTCGTTCAACTGCAATGAATATCGCATTCTCCATTTTCAAAGTCAATTATGAACCATTCTCCAAATGTTATTTTTATATCTAGTAACGGAAGTTGTAAATATATTTTGCTTTGGGTCTTGCAGAAAATCCTTTCCGATACATTGATATTCTAGGTTGGATAAATTCATCTTGTCAACATAAATAGTTATTGTTATTCAAACCAATAAAATAAATACAAAATAACAACCAGATCTAACAGCAGATTAACAAGAAGATGATGTGTTATTTACATGACTACGGGCCCCTTTTGTTGTTGAACATATTAAGTTGACATTAATTTGCTGCGGAAGTAAATACTAGACTAATTACTGGTTATGATAGATTAGAGGGATTGTTGTTAGCCAATACCAGGTAGGCTATTATCATAATTTGTTTTTTAACATGGATATTATGTTTATCGTTGGCTGTCCTAATTGTTATTTATTTCAGCTCAGCAAATAAAGTGATAGATAGAATTGTCTCCAAGTGGAAATAACGTCATATGATGATACTGTAAGCGTAAGAAATAGAAGATTGAATTAAAAATGTCAAGGTATGAAAGTTTATAAACGCTTGATGCCCCAATGCTATTACCTATTACCCTCCTTATTAGATTAATCACGGCAGTGGCATGGAATGATGATGATGAATGGAGCGATTTGTAGTAGTCTTTGAGGTATACACTTGCATAATATGTGATGTAAGTAACTAAATTACCTTTTAATGAATTGTATAATGATATTGTTCCTACTTTGATGATGTTGATGTCGATGACAAAATTAGATACTGTTTTATTCACATCAAGCCATGAAAACCTTTATTAAAATATAATCAGATTGATCCTATGCAGAAGTCAATAGAATGAATAAACTAGTCCCCAACTGATTGACAGGGTTACAAGAAGTAGATTTCTAAGAATTATGTTTTTGCTTTTTCTACGGTATGCATTCTACCTAAGCAAGTATGTCGGAAATATCCTTATTGAAGATTATATCTGTTGGATTAGAAGTATATCTACAGCTAATACAATACTAGTAAGTCATGTAACTTACGAAGACAACAATGTTCTGTCTCAATCCTTGTGAAATAGAAAATTAAAAATACTGTCTATCAAGGCAGAAATTTCTACTATGGATCGAATATTTGGGTCCCAAACTCGCCACGCTTGCTTTCTATTTGCAATGCAGAGATAAAAATAAATAAACTAAAACCCGACTGTCGACAGTAAAGTAGACTCATAGCTAGCCATCTTGTTTGCCCTTATTTTTTTCTTAGGTAAGTCTGAAATTATACGTAGATAACTTTTCTATTTCTATGGCATAATTCTCTATTAATTAATTAATATTCTGGGGTGTGCATTCTACCTAAGGAAGTGTACCGGAAATATCTATATTTCTTGGACAATACACATTCTATTAACTGAATACCAATTAATAATGTTGCCTACAAAGACAACATCATCATTCTATTCTAACCTTTATGAAATAGTAAATTAAATACTGTCTATCAAGGCAGAAATTTCCATTATAGTTTGAATATTTAGATCCAAAACCCGCCACGCTTGATTTCTATTTACAATTCAATATAGAAACATATAATATATTGACTGTTGAGATCCATTTTAGAAACTAAAAGCCGGCTGTATAGAGTAAGATAGCTTAAACTTGTATCGGGCCATCCGGTTGATATGGCTATGATTCTTTCTCAGAAAGTGTAAAATTATACGTAGATGACCTTTCTATTTCTATAGTATGATTTTGATTCTTTTTTTTAACATAGCAATCTTCTGCGGTGTGCATTCTACCTAAGCAAGTATAGCAGAAATATCCTTACTGAAGTCCATATTTCTTAGATTATACGCATGCAATAAGATACCAATTAGTATTGTTGCCTACGTAGACAGTTTCTTTCTATCCTAGTGAAATAGAAAATTAATATGCCGTCTATCTAGGCACTAATTTCCATATGGATCCAATATTTGAATCCAAACTGCCGCACTCGTGTTCTATTTACAATTCAATATAGAAACATAAATCATGTGGACTTATAAAGCTGAGTTTACAAACTGAAATCCGACTGTAAAGAGCCAAGTAAGGTTATCCAAATCGTATCATAAGAGTTTTCCGATCATAATAATCAAGGACTACTCCAATCAATCTTCACATTGACTCTCCACTCCAATTTTTGCTCTTTACAATAAAAAATGGACACATTGATCATCTGAAAGATACGAGTAAAGGATAATTAGGAAAATTTTAATGGAGAGAGAGTGGAAAAATTGGAGTTGAGCGCCGGATCGTGTTTAAACATTTTGGATTGATGGAAGAATGGCAAGAAATGGATGATATTCCTTGTCATGAAGCAATTGACTATAGAAATAGCCTTTTCGCATCGAGTATCTCTCTCATAATCAGGCATTGCTATCTTTTATATAGTATACCAGTAATAATACTCTTACTCCATCTTGACAGGATCTACTTCTGCGATTGAAATTAACAGCAGGTAAAACTGAGTATGTTCTCCATTGTACAAGAAAGAAAACTGCCTCCTATTGAAAAGTGCAAGCTAACGTAGAAGTAGAAGAAAGTACTAATCAACAAAAGGAAAATTAGTATTTGCCATGCAATATCCACACGGCTGCCGTCATCCACTGCTTTCTTGGACAAGGTATATGATTCATACAGTATTACTCCATGCTAACAGAACCTAGTGCTATCATTGAAATCAGCAGCAAGTAAAACTGAAGATGCTCTCGGTTGTGCAAGAGTAAAGACCCTGTGATGCTGAAAAGTGCAGACTAGATAGGAGAATGGCGAGTGGTCCATGATACTGCGTCCATGCCAAAAATCAATGGTTCAACTCCTACTACTCCTTACTGACAGGATCGACGTACTTTTACCATTGAAAATCAACAGCAAGTAAAGAGGAAGCTATCGTCCGCCATACAAGAGTAGAGATAGAGTTATACTGCGTTAGCAAAAGAAAAAAAAAGTAGTAAATCATCGATGGATCCATGCCAAAGAGATTCATAAGCTACCGGTATAAAATTCAATTTACTGGATGATAGAATAGAGGCTGAACAATCAATGGAGTCTACAAGATGATCCTACTCCATGGAATCTTGTTGTTTCTATTGGAAAGAGTAGACTAGCGGCAAACATCAAGAATAGCTAAAGTGAATAAGTAGCTTTATTTACATAACAGTAGAATGGCTTGTCTACTCCTACCTTTTGATGAAAAGATGGATTGTATATAGAATTCCTCTACTCTATAAGTCCTGCAATGGTAGCAATGTTATCCAATACAATTGGAGATGATTATGTCTCCATGTTAATTAACTTGCCTCTTCTACTCAATTGTTATCCACCATCCTATACTAGAGTAAGTAGCGATTATGTAATCGGCCATGCCACCTCGCAGAGTAGAATATCAACACTTTCCACTATAGAGAATCACTCCTTCTCAAGTGTAAAGTGTAAAAGATTGCCTTAAACTTACTCCATTCTACTAGTCAAATCGACTGGAATCAGCGCCTCGATAGGTCCATTATTGACGGGCTAATAGCACTAACGAGTGATTAAGCCGTTGAACGATTCCGTTATCCTTCAATCTTGTAATCTAATTAGTGGCAAGCAGTTGCATCGACTTGTCCTTACTTTCTATTCTATAATTCTTGATTTTAATCTGCCATCTCTGATTCTCGGAAGATAGTTTTCTCCTTCAAGTAGCGGTTGGATAGGTTAGTTAGTATTTTTCGGCTCATGGTAGCAACGCGAGAAGGGGGGGGGGGAGTGGAATTAAGCCGTTGAACGATTCGACGATTGATTCTTGCAATCGAATTAGCGGCAAACAGTCCTATCGATTTCTTCTTGTTCTCTGTTATTTAATAATTAATTTCCATCTTCTATTCTTGGTAGATCCTTTCCTCCGCTCATTGACTGATTCATGTCCTGTGGGTATTTCTCTCCACTCCATTCATCAAGTCCGCCATTGAAGACTATTACGAAGAAGAAATTATCCGGTAAGCTAAGCCTACTATAGCCATTCTGGAAATTGTTATCATTCATCGATAGGAAAGGATACTTGTATTTAATATGGGTCCTAGCCCAAAGGATGATGAAAAGAGAGTATCTAGACTAGTATCAATCCTACTTGAGTTAAGGAAAAGAGGTATCCTATCGTTGGTGATGGACACTAATGATCACTACGGCTATTGCTTAAGCGATGACAAAGCCATATTGTTCTCTTTCCAATGTCCACATCGCCATGATGGCCAGCAAGGGGATGACAATCTATTTTCAGAGAGGGTTGGGATAAAATCATTTCCTTGATCGTTGAATAAAATATCAATATCATTTTAACTCGATTCAAATCACCATTGCCTTCTCTACGTCTTAGCGTAGGATAGGATTTCATCTAGCAGGTATCAGTTACGTATTATTAAATATCTTATCATCGATCATCGATGAAAGCTATCCATGCTTCAATGTTGATGATAACTCATTTAATGTCAATCTATTCAGTATTTTCTAATTGAAAAATAGTATTGATAATACACCATTGCCAATTCTCTTCATTGAGTTCGCCCTGATTGAGCCATCATAGTATATTTGATCATCTTTGTTGGCCCTAATGGATGGAGACTTTCGTTCAAACATAATATTGGTAGGACGGTTTCTGTCCAACAATCCATTGGCCACTGTTAAAATCATCTACTAGCCATCGTTATTTTTGTTCCAATATGATTTCATAATTTACTGCAGTTTGGCAAAGGAAATTGTACAAGCCTTGATGTGCTTTTCCTTAGCAATGACCGATGTTGTCGACTAATTGCAATAGTAACCATTTATTTTTCTTTCGCCACTGTGTACATTAGTCCAATAATTAGAATCAATCTATTCTTCCATCGTCACTTTATTGATCCCACATAACGACTCGATGATGGCGCCACCCGCATATGGTAACATTTTATGGCCAATAGCCACCATGATCAAGCCATCCTAGTGATTGTGGATAACTTTCGCATTGAATTTGAATGATCTAAAACGATAGCAAGCTTTTATCGACGTGTTCGGTACCGGCACAGGATTCTCAATGCCATTCGATCCATTTTATCACGTCCTGTTTTGCTACCATCTACCCTAGTGATAAAATGATTCTTTATTTGCTTCGATTGCTCTTCCATGACTTAATTGGATTATTTTTCTATGATACTGTATAAGTTAATTACATTGATTAGTGTTGAATAGTAACGAAGCTAAACCAGAATGAGTTATTACCCCTTGATCCTTTTCAGTCAAAGTTGGAAATGATAGCAGTACTAACCCCAACCGCGACCAATTCATGAATCATGCTACTCCAATCGCAGTTTCTTTTTCTACCCATCAGAAATGCCGGTAGTCTATTTGCGATCAAATCATGGCCACCTTGTATCATATAATCAACAATTCTTTCTTGACAATTTGCTTTGCTCTTCACGATAATCACACACGTTGAAATTAGATCGCCGATGAGCATGTTGGATGGTATTTTGCCTCCATTCGGCTATCTAATAACTTGCTTCTCTAGACAGAGACTGCTGGAGAATGGCTAAAATCATAGTCACCTTGGGTCAACAATTCATTCTTGACAATTTGCTTTAGCAGTATCCTTTGCTTTGCTCTTCATGCTAAACACACTCGTTGAAATTAGATCGTCGATGAGCTTGTTCGATGCTATTTTGCCTCCATTCGACTACTTCATAACTTGCTTTTCTAGTCAGCGACTGCAGGAGAATTGCTGACTTGCCTGTTTTAAAGGCTAAAATAAGCATCCATTTCCATAGACGACAAGAGAGTAGCAAGTCTAAGTTATTTTCTCGAAAATGACCTTAGTTATATCCAATGATTTGCTCCTAATGGATAACAGAGTTTTACAAATGATAATATAGCGATCGTAGTGGAGTTGTAAGTTACCAGGTATCATTTTGGGCAGACTTGATTGGCTAAAGTTTTTCGATTGGATCCTAAAGTTAGATTCCTCTAGTAATGGCGAAAACAGATCGTTGATGATCTTTTGGCGCCATTAGCCTTCTATCGCATGATTTGATCTTAATGTTAGACTCTTATACAGAAATGAGCTTGTAATGACGAAAGCAATTCGTTCTGATGTTTTTAGCTCGATATTAGCCTTATTTGTATCGCATAAATTGATCCTAAGGTTAGACAATCATTCTGCAATTAGTTTATAGTAACGAAAGCACAACGTTGAGGACATTTTGGCCTTACCCCTATCGCATGATTCAATCGTAAAATTCTGCAATGTCCAAGTTTTAAGATTAGTTTATAGTCAGGAAAGAAGTAAGATAGGATTGAATCCGTATAGTCCGTATAGTCTGGTTTACAGTCCAGAAAGCAGCTACAGGTATGATTTAGATCCAAAATTAGACGCCAGTTTTGGATTTGGTTTAGAGTTAGGAAAGCAGTCAAGGGTATCGTCTGATCTTAAATTCCAGATAAGTTTTGGACTTGGTTTAGAGTCAGGAAAGAAGTAAGGGCATAGTTTGATCTTAAATTGGAGGCAAATTTTGAAATTAGCTCATAGCCAGGAATGACCATCGTGTTTTAGCCCACTGGAACGTTAATCATGCTATTCGTATCATAGCTTGTAAAATAAGATTAGACTTAAAATCATGACTGAGAATGTAGCCTACCTCACTAATCGACTCTTGATCGAATAAGATACACGTACTAAACTATCAAATGTACTTTCTTCACTCATTCAATTCTATCTCTAAAAATAGACGTATTTAGGCGCTAGCTGCCATCATGCGGATACCAGGAGGCTTTCGGCTCAAGCGGATCATTGCTATTAGTGTCCTTTTTACTATCATCGTTGTTTCCTTTAACCTTGCTATCTTCGGTAGCCATAATAAGCAGTCGATTAAAGCCAACGATGCTGCAAAGAAAGCGATCAACATCCAGGCTAAAGATGATGAAATGCCCAATTTAAACCTAGAAGAAGATCCTGATGAACCAGTTGTTAATATTAAGATTCATGCAGACAGCAAAAAAAGAAATTCAGACAAAATTAAGCGCAACAACGACGATTTGGACAGCCAAAACCAAGAACGAAATCATGCATTAGTTATTCCTCATGCTGGACTTCAACGCAATAAAAGGAAGAAGAAAAAGTTTCTTACACGTCTTCAAAAAATGGATGCAATAGGCAGAGAAAGCGAAGACGACAATCTTGATGGATTGAACAACGATGAAAATATTGATATACAACAAATGCCAGCAGGAGATGATCCACTCCGCTCATTGCATCGCGGTGGGAATAAGCAGGAGAAGCAGCGAAGGTAAGCAACAAATTTGAATCATCATTTTCATAGGTAAGAAAAGGATACAGTAAATCAAAGGCTTAATTTGATATTCCTAGGCATAACAACGAAGACGATCCTTTAATAGAAAAACGAGGCCATGGTATGAAGCATGATGATGAAGACGAAATTGGGATTCAAATGAATCCCTTTCAACATGAGGAAGGAGAGGAAGCTGCCATCAAACCACCACACCTATTCAGAGCCCCTTCCAAAAAGAAAAGGCGATTTCAACGTGGTGGTAAGCATGCGGATGAAGACGAACCATTTTCTGGTCAGCAACGTCAAGGCGTTCAAGCTAAAAATAATCAAAATGCTCCTGTTGAAATTAATCCATTCGATCCACTGAACGAAGGCCTTGGATTGGATAGTAATCCAATCATCAAGATACAACAACAAATACATAAAAAAACTGCTGGAAAGAATGGAAATCATCATCCTCTTCAAGCAAATAAAAATCAAGACAGTCCAAATGGCCAATCTTCTCAACATGAAGGAGAGAAAATCAATAACCAGAATGGCAAAGATATAGCCGAAGATCCTATAGATAAAATAGAAGATATCGAAGATCCATTCTTACAAGAGCATTTGAAACACCAATTTAAAGGCTATAAGAAAGATTTCAAGGAGCCTAACCATAAGAAAAAGAAACAAAGTATTGACAATCAGCACAATGATGAGCAAAATAAGATAGAATCGGATGAGGAAATACAGCCAGTCCATATGCAAGATGATGCCAATATCGGACAAGAGGGTAGTAATATGGAAGGTAGAGATGACCCAAAAAATGAAAAGCAACCCCATGGAAAAGGAGTAAGGGACATGAAGGATAGGCAAAGTATGAAGAAAAAGAAAGATAGTTCTGAGAAGAATCACAATAGCAAACGGTTATCCATTCCTAAACAAGATATGAAGGAGAATCAAGATGGTATTGGCGGTGAAAATGTCCATCCATTATCAGATCAATCTCGGCAAGGAAGGGTGAAGAAATATCGTCGTCGTCGTCGTCGTGGACATCGACAATCCCATCCTCTAAGAAGTGCTCGAGTATTACAAAAGAATAGAGCGCAAAATAAATATTCAAGGCAGAATCAGGATCAAGAAAGGATGGAAGCGAAGAACCGCAATGAGCCAAACCATGATGGAAATGAAGAAGCCGTCGTGAACAGCAATCATGCTATCCAACGCAAGAACGATCATTCCCAGGACGATGAAAGCGGACCATCTAAAAGTAAATTCGATTCCAATTCATTTACAAAAGATGAAGAAGAAATTAAGCAACTTCAAGCTGAACAACATTTAATTGAACAACAATTAAATAAGGCCAAAAGCTACGTCGGAGATGATGAAAGGATGCCAATCCATCGGAAAACCAACAGTATTGGCCAAACGCAATCGAAAAATAATTCCGAAATGAAAGTCATTTTATTATGGACAAAATATTATGAAAGAAGCTGGAAAATCGATATGGATTTTACTGTCGAGTTACCCTTAGGGAGGACTTATTTTAATCGATATTGCAAGATTAAAAATTGCTTCTTAACCATTAATCGATCGGCCTATAAAAAATCGCATGCTATCGTCTTCAACGATCGCGATTTGCCTGATCATATTGCTCATATGCCCTATTTTAAAGATCGTCGGCCATGGCAACGTTGGGTGTATTACAATTTTGAATCGCCCTACTATGCTCGAGGTTATAAGCCATTTTTCATCAATGCAGGCATGTTTAACTGGTCTATGACCTACCATCATAATGCCGATATTGATATTCAATATGGCCACGCTGTTCAGCGGCCAATTCCACGCGCAACCCTACCCGATTATCATGGTAGAAAAGATGTACATGTTACTTGGGCAGTAAGTCACTGTCTTAATGCCAGAATGAAATATGTTCAAGCTTTATCGAAATATATTTCCATCGACATTTATGGTATTTGTGGCAATAAGACATGCATTGGAACGAATAGGCATTGTTGGAAGACAGTATTTAGTCGATCCATGTTTTATTTGTCCTTTGAAAATTCCGTATGTGCCGAATATGTGACGGAAAAGTTATGGAATCCATTACTTTATGGGGTTGTCCCGGTTGTCTTGGGAGGCGCAGATTATCGCAAAATTGCACCACCCAAATCGTATATTGATGCTCGTGATTTCCCTTCTGTCAAGGATTTAGCTGAATATTTGCATAAAGTTAGCCGTGATAAAAATCTTTACAACTCCTACATGAAATGGAAATTAAACTGGAAGATTGTTGTACCAAGACATTGGTGTAATTTATGTAACGCACTGCATGATCCTAATCGGCCGCCTAAAGTTTATACCACATTAAGTCGCGATTGGGATGGTCTAAATCGCCAATGCCAACCTTATCCAGATCCTTACGAGTATCTGCCTAAAAAGGATTAAATTATTTCTATGGTAATAACACTAAGACTGCTTGGAGTTGGATTGTCATAATTTTGTCGTTGGCTATATTTATGGATTGCATAAAACACCATCATGGAGTTGCTTGTAGCTTTGTGATACTTGTTGAAACTTTGAACAATTTGCTTTTGCTGTAATACTTGGATTGAACTAGAAATCAACACATCATTTGTGATATCGCATTGTAAACTACCTCGACATAAGCTTTCAGTGAATGTACCTTTCTATCCTCATGTTTGGAATGCTTACACCATGCATGCTAGAAGAACCTAAACTGATTGAAAAAGCACCACGGAAGCGCTGGTAGCTTTGCCATACTTGTTGCAACTTTAGACAACTTGCTTTTGCTATCCTAGTTGGATTGAGCTGTAAACCAACGCATCATGGAGGATGTCGAATTGTAAACCACTCCAATACAAGCTTTCAATGAATGTATTCTAACTGTCATGTTTTTAATGTTTCCATCCCATATTCTAGAAGGACCAAAGTTTATTTAAAAAGTGCCACAGAAGCCCGGGTAGCTTTGCGATACTTGTTAAAATTTTGGACAATCTACGTTGCTCGAACTGTAAATCAATACATCATCAATGATATCCTATTGTAAACTATGCCAACATAAGTTTTCCATGGTGGTATTCTAACCGATCTATCCTCAGGTTTTTGATGTTGACATCATGCATGCTAGAAGGACTCAAGTTTATTTAAAAAAGCGCCACGAAGGCACTGGTAGTTTTGCAATACTTGTTGAAATTTTGGATACCTTGCATTTGCTATAGCAGTTAAATTGAACTGTCAATCAATGCATCATGAATGATGTCGTACTGTATATATAACACCAACACAAGCTTTAAAATGATTAATGTATTCTAACTGATCTATCCTCATGTTTTTGATGTTGACAACATACTTTGTTAGTAGAACCCAAATTTATTGAAATGATTTCACTTTAAAATTTGTACAGGTTTGATGAGCAATTACGCTCATCCAAATCTTTCTTGTCTCTGTTGAAACTGTTATTGACGTCTTTTTGACAAAGAAGGAATAAACTTCCAACTTTCTTTTTATTGATATCCATCTTTTTCTACTCTACTGCTGCGGTTTTATAAAATGGATATCAGACTGTTGATTCCCTTGCCTTTCTAACCTGTACTGATGACTGTTTGCTTACGAGATCGATCGATAATGACTCTTGCTGATGATTGTAGTTCTCTGCATATCATATAAATTGCTCCAAAGCTGTGCAAAAATGCAAAAACAATCGCAATTTGTGCGCTCCATTTCAAATGCAAATAGTTGTAGCCTATTCGCAATGAAACTTTAAAACTAAAGTGAAGACCTTGATTAAGTGATGCAATTCGTGAACACTAGTATCAAAAAACTTGTAGTCTGATCAACCGTATAGCCGCTAGAACAGTCTAGTCATCGCTTGTTGATGTCGATAGAAGGATAACATTGCTTTTAGTGATCAATTTAGAAATGTTGAATTAAAAAAAGTAAATAAGTAATAGCATGCCAGCAGTTATCTTCCCTGATAATGAGAATTATTATTAGCTCTTCACCTTTCATGCAATACTGATAGTTATAACCAGAAAATTTTCCAGTGCATTGAATTAATCATTCCGCAGGTATTTCAGCAAGCCATCGCAGAAGAACATGATACGATGATCTCTCATTCTGAGTAATTGTATATCAAAGTGATCCAATCCCTACGTTCAACAAACAAAAAGTTGCTAATTTAATCGAATTGACGGCAATTGAACCCGATATTCTACATAGCCATCACTTAAGCGAATTATACCGGAAGAAGATTTAATTGTTAGCCATTTCTCTTCCTTCATGCTTTGTTACTGTAACAAGATCAAGAATCTGAGATTTTGAGCATTCCTTCCCTTTAGTCTACTTTATTTGGAAGCCAAGCGCGATATCAGACACACGTTAACGAGACATAAGAACTGCGACAACAAATCAGCTCTAGTGCCAACATCACTTTAATAGCATATCCTAATGCACGTCAACATTTGTTGCATGTGATCTTAATCTAGTACAGTAAATAAGGTGTGGAGAAGCCGTAAATAATATTGCACGATATCTAGGATTCCCCACGTTGTATGGCGCTTACACTTTAAGGTAACTAGCAGTAGTTTACAGGAAAAGCGATGTCACGACAGTTACTAAGTCCAATTCATTTACAATCCCAGTAGACTTTCAAACGCCATTTCATTCAATGAGGCGATTGCTCTTAGGTTATTTTTACAGTAATCGATACCATACCTTATAAAATAGTACAGTATAGAAGAAAAGATGGCGACATAGCGGGGGTAACTTAAAGATATGATCACTGCCAAAGTATTTTCTATGGTAAAGTAAGAATAGTTACATACTAAAAACTAGAAAGGACTCTGCTTTATTTCCTTTACTATGAATCAACGGGACATCTCATATTTCTTTTCTCTCTAATCCAATGGCCACCCAATCCTTGCCAAGTTGAATTCTAGTATGGCCGCCATCGACCGTCTATGTATTCTGTAAACACACATAAAATGACAAGGTAGGAAATTGAATAGGGAAGGCATTCCTACGCCAATGAACTGAATACCATCTCTGTTTGAACCACACAATGCATGGGAGTAATTTGTAACAGCAGGTATCTGTTTTAACACAATATAAGAAAATTTTTTCTGCCAATATAATGTATGGTAATTGTTTGACTACTGTTTATCCTATTTTATCGCATTGAATGTTTTGGCCTACGCATCGTATTTCTATATGCGATCTTCCGAACGTGCCTAAAGGGAATTGGCCCTTGAATATATAAAAAAATTTATCCATTTGAAAGAAGAAATGCAATTTTCAAGCTATGAATGTCTACCAATCCGTCTCGTAACTTGTTAAGGTCTCTTTCTATATGATTTTATCTACTTCCTTCAATAAACTAGTTTTTCTTTTCTCCATGTTATTCATGACTTACTTAGCTTATACTGGCTAGCGTAAATTGTCTTTGACCTAGGGAAAGGCTTGACTTGTTAATTCATAAAGACTGGTGTAGGAAGAGGGCATTTACCTTCATCTTTGATGATACTGTTTGGACTATAAAATCCATCAATCATCTGTAGTTAGGCTTCTTTACTGAAATTGAATCCATCAACTTTTAAACTTTCAAAGTAACTCGGCAATGACTGCATTGCCGAATTGATAATTAATACAAAGTAAAAATGTTAGTTATGCCACCTTAGAATATTGTTAGGCAATTCAATTCTAATCTTAATAGAGGCTATTTTTCGAACTCAAGATTTCATGTCATTTTTCGTCAGCATAAGCAATGAATCCGACTATCGAATATTAAGCCAGTTAACTAAGAAGGTTGTGTGTGGTAAGAGTTTATTCTCCTTTAGAAATACTTTTATTTCATTTCTTTCCTTTTCAGTTGGTTTATTAATTTATTAGTGACATATGCTAACTGTTATTGTGGATTCATTATAGCGTGATGACATAAAATAACCTAAATTACGGATTCTTTGCAATATGACGATGACACTTGATGACTTTACTCCATCATAATCCGATAGCAGATTGAGTTTATTGATTTTTATCGAGATGATATAGAGATGATTAATTTTGTTGTGATTCATCAATCGTTCTGGATGATCGATCTGTCAGTTAGCGCTAGGTTAGAATAGACAGCAAACAGCAAGCTACAATTTTTTTCCTACTATATGATTGAATTGAATGCCAGCATAGTTTTGCTTCTATAAGCTAGCTAGTATTGATGGTTAATACGAGAAATCATATAGACATATTCTAGACTTATGTCTATGTATATTTGCATTCTAAGCAGTTATTAACTGTACCTGGTCTAAAATCAGAATGCAATGTTGTTACCAATCAAAATTTGTAACATGAAAGTTAAACTGACTCGAGGATCTCAAAAAATGACTACCACTTTTGGGTACTTTAATCCACACTTTACTATTGCATCAACATCGCTCTTTTATTCGTTTAAAATTACTTTAACATTTAAAACAGGTTAGAACTAGTCATTCAGTCAGATGATGCCAACTCATATAAAATGTCGCCATCAAGACCTTATTACTTAAACACTAGTCTATTTCTTCAAATTACTGAATATGTATTAAGATTTCCCAAAGAAATTCAAGATCATGGATCACAATGAACTTATAAATTGTATTACAGGAAAACTGATATTTTATCTAGGCAAACATTTACTATCATTTAAATGTTCCTGACTGGCGATCCCGTGTATTCCCATAACTATGATCTCCAAAGAAGTTCAAGATTAGTTCTAAATGATCCCAAGCTTCATTATTTAATTGTAGGTTACAATAGGACATGATTTTCACTATGGGTGGGTTAAATTAATTTAATTCCAGACCACCTGCAAATAGCAAGCAAGCAAAGTAAATCTAAATTAGTCATGTAAGAAAAATGAATTACCACTGAAAACTAAACTGCAAGTCTGCAGTCAGGCTTGTCCTCCTTAACACTCACCGATAATACGTTTCTCCATTCTGACCATCTCCTGTTCTTACTGACTATTAAGAATTCCTATTTTACGCTTATTTCCCAATTTTTTGTTGTTGTGGTTAACCCTGTAATTATAAGCCCGTTAAAATCTCTCTATAAAATAGACAGTGATGTTTCTTTCTGAGGACAGTCATAAGTTGAACTATCGCTCGATAATTGTCTGCATAGTGATGAATGGCTATGAATTAATCTTGCAGGAGTTAAGGTCGACAAAACAACGAATTTGATAAGTTAATCGTGATACATATCTATAGTTAGCGATACAGTTCTAGCCAAAGTAGATCCTGATAATCCATCCCAAATTGGAATATAAAATAAAATCTCCTTGATTGGACTAAATGAATATGAGTGTTGATTTCAATCTATTTTCATGCAGTCGAATGCTGTTGGGACAAGCATTATCGTCAATAATAATTGCATCAAAAATTTAGAATCAATCATTGAAATAGTAGATAACTGTCACAAACCAGCTTCGTGATAAATATAACGTACAACAAATCTCTAAATGACTATAATCTCCGGGATTCAGTATCCCTTAACTACCTGACAAGAATTTAAACGCCTTTGCTTCTACGTTAAAATAACTCTAAAACTCTTCGTTTGTTCAACTATCTGCCGAGCTTAAATACCTTTCGGCAGCAGCTATCATATATGAGTCAAAGCAGATCATGAAATTGAGCTCATATCGGATAGCTGAATTAATGCAGACATATTCATAATTTTGGACTTTTACTGAACGATTCTAGATAATTAGACTACAGTATGTCCACCACACACAATTATTTATAGTATCATCTATAATTGAATATCTTCAGGATATTCATCACAAGCGTTACTAGACACAACACTATAATCAATTAATATT
Organism: Trichoplax adhaerens; assembly: GCF_000150275.1. NCBI lineage: Eukaryota > Metazoa > Placozoa > Uniplacotomia > Trichoplacea > Trichoplacidae > Trichoplax > Trichoplax adhaerens. The sequence continues at coordinate 33,089 of NW_002060985.1, forward strand.
AATTACTTTACGAGAACTCTTACTACAATACAGCATAATTTACTGCAACAAAATCATAACTACCGTAGTTCTTACTGAAGCCATTATTAGTTATCTCCATGGATAAATGTTTAACACTAAATTCAGTCATTTACTCTTCACGGTGGTTCATACCGTGACAATAACATTCTTGGCTAATATTCCTGATCGTTTCACTCATTTGAATCCAAATATTTACATCTAGGATATGGCTTCTTTTCGCCAGGGTCAATTGCTGATGGCAGGTGTTTGTATTTTGGCGCTTATCTATTTCTTTTGCTATTCAAATATACGAACATCGATAGGTCCTTTTAAATTGATCGGCTTTTCAGCTACTACTTCTACCCTCTTTGATACGGATGCGGCCAAAAGTGATCGATCAGCGCCTGTTTTAAAGTCTCATTTACCAATAGTGAGCAAAAATAAAACAAGTAAGAACAAGGAGCAGCACAAATTGCCTGATGATAAAATGAAATCAAACTTTCCTACAAAAGAGATGATACCTACAAGGCAAACTGTGCCAGGGAAAGGTGGCAAGAAAAGGAAGCCGAATGTTCGTCCAATCATTTTCCAGTTGCCTAAAAAAATACCAGAAGCAAAATCTAGTTCACGCAAGATTGCCGTCAGCTCCAAATCCGATGGAGTTCAAAATGCCCACAAGCATATTACTGAAAAGATAGATCCAATTATTTCTCCTACTAAAGTGATAGATATAACTCAACCTAGTCGACGTAAAAAAATTACGACCAATTCTTCATCTAAAGTACTTCAAAATACCACTAAAAGAACTCCTAAGAAATTAAGCCCAGTCACTCTCTCAGTATCTAAAGTAACAGATAAAACCCAATTGGGCTCAAATATGCCTACAGCAACTACCAAACCTCCCTTGAAAATGGTTCAGAGGAATAAAAACACGACAAAGGGCATGATCAAGTACGATAAACAAGTGGTTAAGGAAAAAATTCAAGAAAATCGCAGCCCAGAATCAAACCGATCTACAGCCATTCTCAAATCAACATCGACAACTGTTACAGCCCGTAGAAAGCCAATTCCGAAATCAGTTGGCCCAACCGTCTATAACGTGTCTGCAAACAATTCGATATCCCAATCTAATCCAATCAAAACGACAGGCAAGAATCAAGTTTTGCAACATAATAAAACTATCCAAATAGCAAGCAAAAAGAACGACCATCAATTACCTCCAAAGCCACCAACAGGCCTACCACTACTGCATAAGAAGCCCACAAAAAATCTTATAGACAAAAAGAAGATACAAGCATCGAGACAAGAACAACTTCGTCCAGTGCATCAACCATCAGAAAAGGAAAATGGTAAAACAAAATCTTTCTCCAAGTCCGATAATCATTTAATAAAGCAATCCACCGATATGCAATCTTCCATATCAAACTCTAGCCAGAGTAAAAGTCAAAATTCACCAAAATCAGTAAAGAAAAGTTCATCGAATTCAGTTATAGTGACGAATAAAAAAGCTACAAAAGGATCAAGTAGGAAAGCGAGCAAGGCTCCTATAACTAAAGCCAAACCCAAGGGCAAGAAAATTACCAAAGTTCATGATACTCACAGACCTCCAGTCCATCAACATCAAGAAAAGATTCCAACTGCAAAAGAACTTAATGGCTCTTCGGTTATTTTATTTTGGACCCAATATTATTTATCCTCTTGGAAGATGGAAAATGATTTTACAACTTTATTACCGATGGGTTGGCAATATTTTAAGCAATTTTGCCCTCAGTATCGTTGCTATTTAACTACTAATAAAAATTTATACAACAAATCCGATGCCGTCGTCTTTCATGACCGTGATTTAGCCATAAATTTAATAACGATGCCCAATGCCAGTGATCGTCGTCCACAACAACTTTGGGTTTATTATAATATTGAATCGCCGCAGTTTACTACCTACTTTTATAAACATCCAAAACAGATCCAACAAATCAATTTCAACTGGTCCATGACTTATAGGAAGAACAGTGATATCGATGCTCGCTATGGATACGTTATTCCTCGCATTAAATCAACATTATCATGGATTCATCTATGGTCAATTGATTATCATGGCCGTAAAAAGCATTTAGTAGCATGGATGGTTAGCAATTGCTTAAGCGAACGTTTAAAATATGTCAAGGCATTAGCAAAACATATCCCAGTGAATATTTATGGTCGGTGCGGTCATCATCGATGTCAGCATCCACGCAATGATGATTGCTGGAAATATGAAATGATACAATATAAATTCTATTTAGCATTTGAAAATTCCATATGTACGGATTATATTACTGAAAAATTTTGGTATCCATTGCGCTATGGGATTATTCCAGTTGTCTTAGGTGGCGGAAATTATAAAGAAATTGCTCCACCTCATTCCTATATTGATGCTAGACAATTTCCATCGCTAAAAGCTTTAGCAAACTATATGCACAAAGTAGCGCATAATAAATCATTGTATAACTCTTATTTGCGATGGCGAGATGATTGGGAAGTGGTTATTCCTCGCCATTGGTGTAATTTATGTGCTGCTTTACATCGGCGTAATTCATCATTACATTATACTTATCCATCGCAAAATGATGATTTCGGAGCTAAAGGCAAATCCTCTCATTGCAAATCTTATAAAATCCCAAAATAACGATAACATTGAATAGCTGATAATGGACGATCGCTTGAGATCAATTTTACGATGTAGGACTCATATTATACGTTAACAGGTTAACAGCGTATCCTGCTGATAAAAATTCAACTTCAAGATTTGAAGAAAAATGATATCCGATAGCTGGCAATAAACCATGGTATCAAGGTCTATTTTACAGTTTAACAACATATCCTGCTGATAAAAATACAGTTTCGAGATTTTTATCCGCCTAAAATTCCAAAATAAGGATGAAATCAAATTCAGCAGATATACAAGTACTGTATATCCTACTAATAAGAATTCAATTTCAAGATTTCATAGTTGGCTAGAGTTTTATTGATGATTGTTATAATTGGGTTTGCTCATCGCCTGACTAGGAATTTTTGGTACTCCGATTATTAGTTAAGCAGTTAATGACAAAATGTTAAATAAACAACGTGCGATGGCGTTTAAGAATTTTAGATTAATTTGATTTTACTGAAGGTGTTCAGACGTTATTCGACTTCACATAATATTGATTTGGAACATATGCGTAACAATCCAATCGCAGCCTGATGGCTGACTTACTAAACTGATTCAAGGCTGACTTGTAACGTCAGCGGTTACAGAATATATGCGTTATATCTTCAAGGATGGCGTTGCAGTTACCTGCCATTTTTTTATGCAAAACTACTGATATCCTTTGGCGAATATTAACGTGAATTGTGTAGCGCAGTTATCTTTTAAATATGTGCTTAGTGAAACGGTACACGAAGAAAATATAAAATGTAGCAAAATAATGCCCATGTACTAAATCAGCAATACTAAATCTCGAAACTTGCGTTATGATTAGAGCTGCCAGGTTACAGTCTTTAGTAATATGAACAACGTATCTGCGTATAATACAGCTGCAAATACCAAATGAAAAGTAAAATTGGTAGTGAAATTGCTAGCCAACTGATTGTCAGGATTCAAGGGCAGTGAAAATAATTACGAGTAGGCTGTCTAAACTACGGTAATACGTAAGCAACTAATAACCGAGTTCGGATTCTCCACCAAAGTGTTATGATTGGGTATGCTCATTACCTGACTAGGAATTTTAGGTACTCTGATTGGTAGTTAATCTATTAATGTCAAAATGTTAAACAACGTGCGATGACGTTTAAGAATTTAGATTAATTTGATTTTACTTAAGGTGTTCAGACATTATTCGACTTCACTCAATATTGATTAGGAACATATGAGTAACGATCCAATTGCAGCCTGATGACTGACTAACTAAACCGATTCAAGACTACTTCAACACTGACTGGTAGATTGTACATTATATCTAATGCTCCGGTGTACACTATAATATTATAACAAATCACAACAATGATACAAATCAAGTTGCCAATTTAATACCATTAAGGTTAATGCATTAACTCTATTTAATAATTGCAATACTGTATAAATAATATACGGATAGTATGAAACGATCGGAAATTAAAATTGAATCTAGCTAATCTTGCACGCTTTAAATGCCTAAAATTATAATTGATGTTAAAAAGAGGATGACTGTGAATGCAATATTTCAAATTCGGTATTTGATCTATCTTCTTGTTTTGCATAGAAATGTTTTGACTGATTATTCCGATTTACTACTTGAAAGATTTGACTGGGAATATATTATTTTTCAAATTCGCTTATTTGATCTACCCTTAGATCCTTCATATCGATACTATAACCTCTTACTTCGATTTAGTACGGGTACTTAAAAAGCTTCTGACAGTAAATCTGTCAAATTCTCTTTTCTGATCTACCCTTATGTCTTGCATATCTATGCTATTGCTAGGTCAAATTTACTGAGCTAATAATTTTATAGAAGTATAAACTACTATATACTGTAGGTCATCAAATCATTGCTAATTTTCAATAAAATTGGGTTATTTGTATAAATATCACTTAATTCTAAGCTAGTAAAAGAGGTAGTTACTGTCATGATGGCCATCAATAATTAATCTGTTTAAATGATACAACACTCAAACTAGACTTTAATAGCAGTAAATACCATTATCATGAACAGTAGTTAATCATTCCATTGGCTATCATAGCGCAGCTCTAGTTAAGGAGGAAATCTTCCACTCGATGATTTAGCTGCAGTAAATTGCTGAAATAGATCGAAGCCAAATCCTTGATTCACATTTCAGTAGATGATCATCACTCGAGCTCAATATTGCAAGTTTAAAGTTACTAATTGCAGTTGTGGAAGATCTGCAGTGTGCATTAAGATTGTACTCCTGCTATTCATTTCCCGGACAATTTATTCCTCAAGTTTCTGTCTAAGTTACAATCACTAAAGCCAATTTTAGAAGGGTTGAGATTGAGTTTGCAAACTTGGACTATTTGCAATCGATCCTAGAACAGCTTCTAATTGCAAATACGATGTTAGGTTATAATTTGATAAATCTAAGGAATTGCATGTCCAAGTCGTTAAATTACGAGTATTAAGATTTTTGACGGTTACATGGAATCAAGATATTTGCTTCGTGATACAAAAATTATCGGTTATAATCGTATAATTATAATTTGAAAGAGTTCAGATTAAAGCTAAAGTAATCGTCAGTATTTAGTATACTAAAATGGATTACATATGTACGAAAAACGAGTGATTGTTGCCCACTGCTGTAATATTGCCTGATAATTACATTAATTCTAGTAGAAGCTATATTCGCTATACTTTGCGTGCTCTATATACAGTCTGTATCTACTGTAATTATACTTTACTATTGCTGTAAAAGTAACTATCAACAAGTTATTTAGCTCATAATAATACCGTCAGGTTAATACGCTGAACAGGTATGACAGCATAAACCTATAAGAAGATTTTAATTTCACGCAAAAAAACCCGCGTAGAAATATGAATTGGAAGCCATTTATTTAGAATATTGTTATGCAGTTAATCACTATCTTACACCAAGTAGCAGTTTGTCAACTAAGCCTGGATAAATAAATTAGTTCAATCCACATAGCTTTCAACTGCTCCGTTGCTAGATAACAAACATAAAAATACAAAAAAAAGACTTGACAGTCGACAGATAGCTTCCCGTAGCGAAGGCTACTGCCAATGCACAGCCACATACTATTTTAATTCCAAATCTAGCAACTGTGACCGCAATTGAATAACAGACGATAGTTACTGTTATCGATGTTATACAAAGTTTGATAATAATAAACTCCGCTGTAGTATTACACATCAATCAATGATATATGTGCGCAATTTTATGTTAATAACAATACAATAATAATAATTGATATAATAATAATAATAATAATAATAATAATAGGATATTGAAAGGATGCCGCATAGTCACTTTATCATAATCTATAAATTTCAATTTTGACGATAAATATATACAATAATTAGGATATCTCACATAATACAGTATTTATTATTATTATTATTTTTGCCTAGCAATTCTATGCTTGGTAATAGATTGAACTATATCTTAACATATTCACTGTTTTTTAATTTGGTGATTACATAGAGCTTCCATTGTACTGAATTATAGCAAGCTTTATCTCGTTTGCCTTTATCAGCAGCTTCTACAGTAATAGGGCTGATGTATATATGTATCTGTAAGGCTTAAACGAATCTATTTCATCATATCCAATGATTAACAATCGGATACAATATTACTACATCTAAAAACAAAATATCACTTTTTTCATGTCATGTTACGCCATCCAGACATAGCAAAGCTCCAAATTTTATATTTATGTTGTATCCTTTACCTAAGTTCGTTTGTTGCGGTAGAAATTTATTTTAAATGGTTCTATAAACATCACCATAAGTTATTTACCAACAGTCCCATGATTTGACGATTTACTATAACAATTTCACCCCACTATGGTTGGCATTACCGACGTTATCGATGTGCAAATAATTCATTAAAACAAGATTAACGTAACATTAACTCATCCTATCTTACACACATTCGACATCTTGTTATCATCAATCTTATCGTACATCCAATAAAAATTTCCAAAGTAGCAAATAAAACTTTACACCAATAGATATTTAGTTAACGCCAATAAAATCGTTATTCCCAATGTTTCCTTGCATATCCCTTCTTTCGCGAGAATTTTCTTTTGAATACCGAGGTCGAAAATGCGATTCATTAGCTCTGCTATTTCCATCAAGAATACGATTTCGTGAACCAGATTTATGATTGTTTATCCTTCCACTTACTGGCTTATCATTCATTTGTGTGTAGTGCACGTTCCCAGGTAAAGGTTGAGCAGGAATCATACTTGTATGAACGTAATTATTAGGTGATGGTGCCGGCTGCAAAGGTGTGTAACTAATTCCATCCTGATGAAAGGACTGTTGATTTTTCATATAAGGTTCATAGGTCATCATAGAGTTTACCATACCTAATCAACAACATACCATAGAATAATCTCCGTGTTAGATACTCAAGGTGACTTATCGATTGTTACTTATAGTACAGTACATAATGCAGGACATTCTTATATATACGCACGTCTATGCTACAAGATTAGTTGTAAGCATTACAATAAAGAGAGCCTTACCTTGATTTTGTGCTACAGTCATATTTCCTCCCGATAAGCTTTGATTAACCATTGGTATAGTTGCTGATGAATTACTCATAACGCCATAATTGGCAGTCGGTACTTGCGGTACAATCGCTGATTGTTGAACATAATTCATATTGGTAATTGCTTGGTAATTTGCGCCTTGCTGTTGATTTGTAGCTGGCATCACATTTTGATACATCATCCTCTCTTGTTGCATCGATGAAAAATTTTGTTGAGGATGTTGTTGTTGTAGTATAACTTGTTGCCTTTTTGGCTCCTGCATATACACTACCGTCGGACCGACAGGTTGACCTTGTGCTACATACATCGGTGAATTTTGAGATGGTGAAGAAATATATTGCTGCTGTGAAATATTTTGTTGGTTGCTTCCGTTATTAAGCATTAAATTAACATAATTATCTTGTTGTGGATTTGGAACATTCATAACATGTACTGGATAGTTAGGTGATGCTTGAGGTGATTGTAGAAATTGTGCATTATTCTGATTGACAAGTCTTGGTGATTGGGGTGCAGGCAAGGAGGGTGATGGAGGCTTCGGAACGGAGTAGTTATTATTGATAAACAACTGTTGTTGAAAACTATTACTTAGATTGCCAATACTGGCGGCCATTTGTGATTGCCTTGAATAATGTTGATAGGCTAAATTATCGTTGAGACCAGGCTGTACCAATTGTGGCGTTAAATTACCCGATGGCTGCGCTGTATTTACTTGAACTGCATGCGATAAAATGTTTCCACCAGCACTTGGATAAGGGCCATTCCATACAATCTAGTAAGGATAAATTCAATTTTCAAACGATTGATAAAAAATTTTTGAACAGTAGACAGTCCGTAGTGGAATTCTTAATGAAACAATATATTTAATAATAATATCCTATTCATAATAATTATTACTGCATTACTTGCTGTTGGTTGTTGACATTATTTGGGGGGCGATATACTTGATTTGCATTTCGTATGAGAGCATTTTGATATTTAGGACCCTTGTTATTAATGTTGGCAGATTTATTACCCGAAATTTTATTTCCTTTAGAACGATTGGCCTAATAGCCAAAAAATAATAATAAAATAAAGTCCAAAAAATAAGTGTTACACCTTACACTTTTGATTCATGAAAGCAATACTACGTAAGTATCGTTAAAATGAGTGTTGTTTGAACGAATTTTTTCTTTAATTTCATTAATAAAATTAAAATCGGGAAACCGTGGAATTTTACTCTACAGAGTATTTATTATCATATTTCTTTTCATGTAAATAATAGAGTTATAAAAATTAAACTAAAATTAATTCAATATTTACCTTGTTCGTTGAGTAGGCTTTAGTTGCAGTGGTAGTAGTAGTAGTATTTTCCTTGACAGGAGAAGTACTTATATTTGTGTCACTAATTTTATTGTCTACTTTACTGCTTGTACTGGTATCATCAGGAACATCACAACTAACTTGAATTTCTACACTACCACCACATGTATCAGTATCAACACCACTATCAATTGATTTGACATTACTTTTACTTGTTGACGAATCGGAATTGTTTCTTCTAGTAAGTTTCAACAATTGATTTTCTTTCTTGCGTTTAGTATCCATATCGTTAGAATGATTAGTGTCTGTAGTTACAGCTGAATTGAACTTTTCACCGTCGTCACCAGTAGCCAAGGCAATAACTGGAGCTTTCTTACATTCTGAAGTAGCGGAGTTATCAAGCGTTGAATCAGTACTTGTCCAACCGCCGACTTCGCTATCTGAATGCCAACCCTTGGAACTAATTCTCTTACTTTCATCGTCTAGTCTATAAATGTTGTTTATTTATAGTAAAATAGATTTTCTCCATTTAAGACTGAATACAATAGGCTCACGAAAAACAATATAACATTGACAAATACCTATCAAATGAGGCGTGTGATACATTGAACTAAAATAATAGTCAGCCAGGAAGACAAGATACCGAGAAATGAATAATAAAATTTTAATAACCAATTGTAACAATCACTTTGACTAATAGGCGGCTATGACGTAAAAAATATTTATTAACCATAAAAGGATAAAAAATGGCTTACATTTTGGTTGAATATCCGAGCACGAGCTTTTTCATATTCTTCCTCTCGCTCTTCAATAGATTTGGATCGTTTTTCTGTTAAGTTTTCACCTTGATTCTAAATAAGGATGCAAATTATATGTCAGGAAATAATGTTCGCCTCCAAAACTGATAAACTTTTCAACGCTATTATTAAAAGGGACACATGATCATGTCGATAATTACTCGAGATGCATTAGGGTTGATATTTTTATCTTCGAAGGCAGCAGGCTGGCGTTTCAGGATAGCTTTAGGTGGTAAGGAGGCGGTATTGGCTTCAATATTAGCAATAATATCTTAAAATTCTGCACTAATCTACTACAGAAAGGAAAGTAATAGAAAGAAAGGAAAGGCTTAAAATCGGAATAGAAGGCATTCATAAAATCAGTATATCAATTTATATTTATAGGATTGTCATGAGAAAAATTCACTTCAGTAATACAAGGATGTTGTATTAATTAGTCAAGATCGAGAAGTTTAACTGATCTCGATCCAATTTACTATACATACAGTATAGAAGGATAGATGATCTCGTCAATATGGAGATATATTATACTGTATACGGGTATACTAAATAAATAATTACGTTACTAACTCTTCATTGAAATGAATAATATATTGCTATGTTGCGCACAGATCAATATTAGCTATAGTTACTTGTTAAGAAATTCAATGGTGTAGAAATCAACTTACTGCCTTGTATTTGGTACTTTAGTAATAATGACTGCTTTGCCTGATGCATCCACATTATGTTCCAAACCAAAATATGCAGCAACACGATGAATGACCATCCTATAATAGGAGGTCATTGGTGGGCAAATTTTGGATTGTAACTTATTATCGGCCAAAAATGCTCGAATATCTTCTTCCACACTTAATAGAAATGTCCGTAACTTTGGATCTTGCAATTTTTCGTATACGAAAGCGCGAACATCATTACCGCTATTATCTGTATAACCAACTTGTTCTGTTGTACATGTCGGCACTTAAAAATCAATCAAAATGAACATTCTATGTTTAAAATACAATTTCATGATTGAACTATTGTATCTGGCGTAAAAGTAGTTTTCAAGCAGTATATTTTAGTAGTACTATAGTAGTAGTGGTGGTAGTATGAGTAGAAATCGTAGTAAGTATACCATTGGACGTTTCATTTATTGTTTTTGCACTGGTTGATTCGCTCGCGATGGAATTGCTACTACTGTTGATGTTACTTGTGCTAGGCTAGAAGAATTGAAGTATCAAAATGAAGGAATAAGACTAGAGAGCAATAAAATAAATGAATTTCACCCTATTGATTAATAAACGTCTCTTATTGCAGATTGAGTATACATACTTGCCTTGATAGTCAAAAGCATGATAGTCATAAAACTCTATTATTTAAACAGTTTAACCTTTCTTCTTACCGTTGCATTAGTAGTAGTCGATGGTGGCAATGTTGTACTATCATATAAAGCGTGACTTCTTGGTAATGTTTTGAATTTGGGATGAGACTAGTCATCGTCATTGCAACATAAATACAAAAAAAAACGCATAAGAAACTAGCTGTATTGATCGATGACATTACCTATTGTATTGCAATGGAATAATGCAACAAAAACACTACTAAATTCAAGTCATTAATACACGTATATATATATTAAAATCAATGATATTGTTAATTAATACTTACAGTACGTGACGTTGTCACATTGGACGAATCCTCTTCATTGGATAATCTATCAGCATCCGTATTACTATTAATCTAATAGTCAAGTAAATAGTTATTTATAATTTTCATCTTTTCCATTTTTTTTGTATATATACAACTGATATACAAGATGGATAACTTTACAATAGAAGCAGAGTTAATGTTAAACAGTTATCAACAACTTTTATGCTAGAACGTAATTTAGCATAGCCATTCATTGTTATCTAACATGATTGGAAATTAAGTAACACATCGATATAAATATATATCTTTATCCATTTATCTATCCATAGAGATGGGGTAAGAGAAGCGAATAAGTCAAGTTACTACTGTAGTTTAGGTGGGTATTTTATAATCCAAATCCATCATGGATACTACCCAGTCATGCTAGTATAGAATTAGCCTATTACAATACTATTAATCCATATCGAGCATTCTTGTACAGTGAAAAACGAACCTGTGTTTCATCCAAGACGTTGGGTTGTTCAGCCATATTTTTATTTCTCTTAATGATGGCTTGTTTTAATTTCTCAAAAAAAGGATAACTGCAAGGATAAAAAAAAATCCAACATTTATTGATTTGAAACGATAATGAAAGTTGTACACTATTCTATTGTCATTTATAATAAGATTAAATAACTTCATATTGACATCTTTAGAATAGGACAAAATGATCGATAAAGGAAATGAGTACGACCAAGGTGAAACTAGACGCTATTTTATAATTAAGATTATTATGAAGGAGAGAATCGAAGTTGTAGTCGGTGTGCCGACAAGAAAATAAAAAAAAATTTAAACTCAAACGGCATCTTCAATGTATTATTATTATGAAATTAGAGTATTGTAAAATAACGGATGCGAATTACTGCACATGTATTTCCTATATAGTGGTATCACTAGAAGTGTAATCTTACCGTCAATAAAAGCACATACACACAAAATGCAACTTTTTCTCCTTTCAATGATAACTTGAAGAGTTGTAGTTGTTTTTCCGCTCTTGTAAACTTTTGCTTCTTTGGAACGATTGGATTGGATTTGATGATCGTCTTGGTCGCCTCTTCCTAGTTGGAAAAAGAGGATAACCTATACCCAATGATCTGTAAACTTGCAAAGTTGATTTGAAGTACCCAATGAATAATAATAGAATCAATTGCTTGTACGTTAAATTAACTTGAATTTCTATAACGATTTAATGAAACATGATCGGCTTGTACATTATATTTCAGTCACTTCATCCATGCCTTTAGATGAGCAGCCAAGACATAGGAAAAAAAAACGAAAGTACAGCTTCAATTGAGTTGTCAAGAAGAGAAAAAAACAAGAGAGAATCAATGTTTCAAAAGGTTGATTCTTGTCGAGTGGCATATCGAAATGTCATGTGTAAGTGTTGTGTCTACGTCAACACATTATATTATTATCGTCGTTGGATACCCTATCGATTGGCAGTGCTGTAGGTTCTCTATTCCTCATCTTTCAAATACTCCATCTCCAACGAGATCGATAGCATCACAAGTGTGTAGAAATGTCCGTTGTTCATCGTTATGAACAGATATGTCTTATTGGAGAATAATCAAGGTGCACAGTAATCACGTATTCGTGTCGAGATCGACAGAGCATAGTATCATCAAGGAAGATTACTGAGACCCTGATCCTAAGTTTCTCCGGGTCTTCAAGTGTATATCAATTAAGGGTGACGAAATGCAATCCGATGGACATTTTCAAATTAACTACGCATCCTTTTTTTTTACCTGAAAGTGTCGGTAGTGTAACAAAATGGTTGTCATAGGCAGAGTCAAAGCCAACCTGAGAACTAGTCAAGGGAATGGTGCTAATTTTTCAATCAACCTGATTGATAAAAAAAAGAAAAGCCATTTGAGCTTCGATGGAAGAAAAAAAAATAGGAATACCTTGAAGATGAATGCTAACTTTAGATAATCATGTAGAGGTTACCATGGATAATCTATTTTTTTATTTGGTGGGCGTATAAAGACATTTATTTGTCAGTAGGAACAGGACCAAATATTAAATAATAGCTAATAAAATTACAAGCAATCGACTTTACTTCCACTTCAACGGGAGTGTAGAAATGAATAAATGATTTTATTATAACTAGAAAAGGATTGGATTTTGCATGGAGTTGATGTCGATGTTGTTGATGGAAAGCAAGGTAAGCATGTTATTTCTTTCTAGCTAATTCTAGCGGGTGAATGATACAAGGATGATGATAGGTCTAAAAGGAGAACATGTGCTGCTAGTAATTTTGACTGTTAATAAATGATGATTATCCATCTGCATCAACAGTAAGTTGGTTAGTGATGATGACGTAAAACAAAGCCAGACAATTTAATATATAATAGCTTGTCCTGCATTATCTATACATTGACTTGAGTTATAGCAATGTAAAGAAAGAGGAAAAAAATTAAAAAATTTTACGTCAATGTTCACAACTTTTACACCAATCACAAGCATAACTGATGGACTTATTGATTAACAAATTATCGATTCAAGACTAGAGTTAACAGTAGGTAATGCTATAAATAGTACAGGATGTCAAATCTTGACAATATCATTTCCTGACATTTAAAAAAAAAATTAAAAAAATAAAATAAAAAATAAATAAATGCGAGTTTACTCTATTAGGGATCCACTAGATTAGGTGACGAGCAAGAGTTAACAAGATCGCTTCCAACCACACGGTGGCCATCAATATGATTGCAATGGCTATGCATTGCCTTGTAAAGGCAATTTCGACCTATTCTAGTAATCCAACTCTTTATTGGACTATCGTTGGATGGACAGTAGATACTTTCTCTTTGCTACCTGACAACGATGATGATACTGTTATGGAATGGCCATTAGTTTAATGGCAAACCCACGATAACAGAATCAATCATCATCACTTGATTAACTGCAGACCCGGTGAACAAATAGTCAATTTTATTTTATCAGTAGAACTCTTGCTACATTATTCTACATGGTCAATGAATTCTATTCTATCCACACAGTCGATAACTTACAAATCGTCCATTTCAAAGTCATTAGCATAAAGGGACATGAAGAAAATAGAGTTACAGTCAAGAGCAATACAAGGTCGATTGGGGATAAAAGAATCTATTGGTCATAGAAAAGAATACCCCACTAATTATTTATACATGGACTCAATACTGTAGGAAATGATATGGAATTTAAAATAGACATGATGAGGGCTCGTAGTGCATATTGTAGTCGGCACAAATGTCCGGAACTGTATTGTATAATTTCACTCCTTGTGACGTCAAATGATGAAAAGAGCTAATTTTCCAACATTCAAAATGAGGAAGAAGATAAAAAAAGAATAAAATCATCATTTTGACGTGATTAATCAATCTATTTTTGTCATTGCTGTATCTTTTCAACATTTCAACGGCCATTAAAGATGGTGGTCATCAAGGCCTTGATAGAGCATTTCCATGTCGTTTTGATAGTATTTCAAGGTATGCGATCGGATTGTAACAACTCGTTTATTTCTTCTTCATCGTTACCCGTCCACTTCAGTAGAAGATATCTCTCATCTTGAGTAAAACAATCTTATCTATGAGTATGTAGTCTTCAGTGGATTTGAGGGTTGGTGAGACAGCATCAAGTCATTCATGTGCTTATTTTAATAATCGGATCCTGTCTACTTTACATTTGATTCATCAATTTGTTCAATAGTACTGTATAGTAGATACCAAAAATAAAGTAATGAATAGCTCAAAGTTGGGCCAATAACCCTTACCATTCCAATTTCTCATGGGCATAGGATTACCTCTACAGTAGAAGGGAACTTCTCTACTCGTAGTCCTTGGATCATCCATCTTGATTCGAAAGCACAATATCCCTAACTCGTCTATTCCACTTAAACTTGAGCTGCAAGAACTTTTCCTTCAAAAGTAAATCGACTATGACTTGATGCTCAACACTCTCCATAAAGATGATTCCAACCAATAGCTTATGATGGTTATAATAAAATCCCGTCTAGCTAGCATCGACATTGAAGGTAATCATCCTTCCTGACACTCTCCCTTTTTAGCTATTCAGAATCTTATGATGTAGCAGACTAGCTGCTCTCTCTCTCTATGGATGATGCAAGTATTTTAATACCATTACACCCCAGGCGTTTGTAGCCGTAGATTGGATGTAAGCAACTAGGTAGAGGCAGTATCTTTCGTATTGGCTACGCTGGGACAGTTATACTGTATGAACTCATCGAAATAAAGTTGCATTCATTTCAAATTGATGATGGTCATTTTAGTAGTCTATGATCTCATCGACTTTACATTAACCATCTAGCTTAAGATGTACCATTGCTGCCCATTCTACTCGACAACCAGTCTATCTCGACTGCCTATTCTAGTATCAATTCCGTCTCATCTCGCCTTCAACATTGACTGTCCATCACCAAAATGGATTGAAGGTACTATAGTTGCTCATCTCATTGCTCCAACAACTTGATCGATATTACTATTGGTTATTGTATCCATTCAACCCGTTTTAAATTGTTGTCTACAGTATTTTGGTTCGGTTAGACAGTACAGTATAGAATTGATCAACTCCTACGTGGATCGCTGCATTCATTCAATCTCATCTCGTTATCCATATTCTATTGATACTTATACATGGTAACCGCCATTGAAATGGTTGCTGATCCAACTCATAACGAATTTATCCAAGTAGTCCGTTATAATGGATGAAGTATTTCAACCGCTGAGTGGGTTAACTCATCGTTCAACCATGGTTTGATGAATTCGATGTCCATTTGTATTGAAACATGGCCATAAGCGATTTGGATAGGGTAGAGTCCAATCCTTGCTCATCTCACTCATAACGAGTTCATCGCTCTTGCTAAGTATTGTGCATCTATCTCTCTTATAGTACTGTAGATCACTTTCCATCATTTATACCGTATAGAGTTGATCCATTCCACACTGACATGGGGGATCATCGCGATATGGATTGGGTAGTATATCAAAGCTTGCTTATCCAACTCATCACTATTGTAATTCATGTCCTCGGTCTACCCTTTGTCGATCTCTATTACTGCAGATCCCTAGCCATCCTTTTTTATATACTGTATATAGAGTTGATGAACAAACACTAGTTGGATCTACTCAACATTGACATGGGTGATATTGATTAGGTAGTGTACAAACCTTGTTCATCCAACTCATCACTACAGCTGTTCATCTCTCTAGTTAAACATTCGTCGATCAGTTGGATCCATTTTATTAGCTCGTCTTGTATATCCTTCGTCGATCTCCATCTTACGGTACATCACTTTCCAACATTAAACAGCGCGCACTTGGTACACCGTTGATTTCATCCATTCAATCTCATCTCGTTTTCAATCTTGCTAGACATCAACTCCAAACCATCACCTGCTTGTTGTATCATGACTATCTTTTGACATGACTCATATACAACGACGTCGCTTGCATTAGGAAGATGATCTTCCTGATACATTAGTCAGACATAGTCCCCGTTCTTTCTTCCATCCCAACCAATTTATTCACCAACACTGTTAGCACTTTGTATGGCCCATTCCCCCAATCACATATCACTCCAATCTATGGCCATACTCTAGTCTTACCTTCAAAATTGTTTCATCATCGATCCTTCATTGACTACCCACTCATTCTTATTTTCATCAACCGTTTGATCATGCCAAGGAAATTATTGCTGTAAACGTGAGCGAACTAGAATTGTCTCTATCAAGTCGGAACTGTAGTCCACTTTCGAATAATGATGAGACAATAGACATACAGTCAAGAGTTATTGTTATTATCATCCTTCTGAAACCAAATGGATTTGTTGTTTAATCGTTCCTATTTGCTTGCTAGGGTAAAAGAATAGTGTTGGAAAAGCATAGAGGTTATCAACGCTTGGCCATAAGTCTACTTTGACTAATGGTACCTTGGATGAGTCGACCGTAATTAATGTATTGAACATGGATCATAGGCTGTATCAAGAACGTTATCCCTTATTCCATGATTGAATGTTTTTTTATGGATGCTTTATATTCATCTCAACGTTGACAAAAGTAATTTTTATTTTCGTAGTTTTTTCCTCCTTCTATGTTTATCTTGATATTGAAGAGAGGACCCTAATCCGATTCTCTCTTCAAAAAGATTGTCATCGATTTCTATCCAACTTGTAGACAATGGCAACAAGACCTTAGGTCAACAAGAAACTACTTTGTGTCCATTTCTATTGCCTTCATAGATCATTTCCGTAGCAGTTAGAAATCATTTCCCATCGAGAGGAGGCATGCTATTAACAATTTGCTAGCATCCAAGTCATAGCACTGGCTCAGCCTCTCCATTTCATTCTACGAAGAAACGGCAACTCGATCAAATCGTTCATGGAGGATATGGAAGTTCTTTTTATTATTATGACTATTCTTCAGACAGTGAAAGCCACGACAACTAGAATAAGCAAAGCAATACTATCCAAATGAAGAATTTTACTTTCGCTTTTATATATTGTGTAGCACAAGTCATGTGGAAACCACGTTATGTAATTTATCCAGTCATCTCATGGCAATCGACTGCACGTTGTGATTCTATTTTGGATGTTCGCTGATGTGACGAGCTTTTATGCTAGTATCAAACCTTTCTTAGGTCTATGTATGCCTCTCTTACTATCGTCTTTTGCATTGAATCATGATCAGTAAAAATTTCTTCACAGGGTAAATTGCATTAATAAATTATCGATCGTCCGCTTGGCAAGTTAGACCTGAAAAAAGTTGGGTTAAAGAAAATTTTGACTTTCTATTTCTTGCGCATCAACAAATGAGTGGGCAATCCATTGGGTTATCAAATAGAGTATTAAAATTGTTATGTTACTCCATTTTAGTTGACATGGACAATTTAAAAGTAGAGGATGCTTTCAAAAGTGAAAGCGATCATAAGTAGATTAAATGATCAACGCAGGACAATGGACGATGTTGAAATTGTTGCATGCAATTGCTTGACTTAAGCTAGCATTCGATCGATGTAGCACCAGAGACTGCCAAGACAAAGGATTTTTGTCTTTAGTAACCCTGGTAGTAGTAGACGGATGCAATCGAAGCAATCAAGGGTGTTGGAGGGTATTTGGAAAGCCATTGGAGATACCTATCATGATCAACACATAACATGACGATACGCTTGCCAGACTATTGGTAAAGCAACGATATTGTGTATCAATTTTGAATGCATTGTCATCCATACTAGCTAGGATAGCCTGGGCAAAAAATAGAGTTATCAAGATGCAACAAGAGTAAACTAGGCTAGGCTACAACGAGTGAGGACATTAGCGGTAAGCATCAATTATCTTGTTGGACAAATGCATTCTCTCGCTTGACAGTAAGAATCCGGTCCAATCTGCAAGGAGTAATGACTTTGAATTTCCGTTGTTCACTTTGATCTATCATTGTCGGTGAGTTATAGTAGCATTTCAAACAATTTTGCGTAGGACTCATTATATTGCCAACACGTCAAAACCGCGCATCCGTGGATAGAATGAAAAGAAGAAATTTTCAAGTCAAGAATGACGACGATAGGCTTGCACTCGTTACTCTATTCACCACTTTCCACGTTGTATTTTCAACTCATTAAAATAGAGTAAAATCGTCACTTCCGCTCTACTGTGATCAACATGGAGTAAATACCTTCATCACAATATTCCGTAAACTCAATTGCTAAAGTCAATGTCACAATGAAACGATTTATTATCCAATGGAAAAAAATGAGTTTTGATAAGGCTTGTGGCACTACCGTATCGATCCAACAGAGCTCTGCTACTCACGGCGCTATCCATTCTCAACAGTGTGTGTGTTGATTTCCTTGTGAGGAAATAGGATCCCATAAAAATAATGTTGAAAAAGGAGGCAATTTCTTTCATATCGGATCATCAATATTAGGTTAGCATGTGAAAATGGAATTACCCCATATTGTAGCATCTCGCCCATTGTGCAATGGACATTGCAAAAACACTTTCTAGCTACTATCAAGTGGGTGAAAACTAGATTCAAAGAGGACCCCCCAAAAACAATAATAAAATACGTATGTGCGTATACTGTACTTTACCGTGCGTATTCTGCAAAGTAGGAAAGTCAATTTTTTCTCTTTCTTTTGCATTTAAAATGGAATACTGCACATCCTATCAATCCCATCGATAACTTGCTGTCCTACATACACGTCCGCTACTTTAGCATAGCTCATCCTCATTTTTAATTTAACACAACATGATTCCAAGACGCATATTTTGAACTCTTTCCAAAAGTGAATGCAAATGTTGACTATTCGTGATGTTGTCAACAGCCATGATGGAAGAAAGTTTTCAAAGCCATTGTTCATGATGGATGGTGAATCATTTTTGCAAACTATTTTTTCTAATTTATTCTACTCTATTACAACTCTCAATCGGTTGATCGCTCACCACTGAATAAGGCCTGCCACTCTTCTAAATTGAGTTGACCATCATCGAGATTGTTAATATTTAAAATACATTCAAGAAAGAATTTTCATTGCAATCATAACAGACATTGTAGCTTTGGAATGAATTCAAAGTGTAAAAAGGAAATGAGATTTCCAGCACTAAACACATCCAATGACAACTAGCTAACTCAAACAACAACGACAACGGACAAATCAATTAGGCGACCACGCGTGACAGTGATGGTCCACTTTAATGTCATCCACAAATTGAAAATGATTCAAAAAGTGTTTATGACTTTGCTTCATCCTCTGTCCTATACTGCAAGTGAGAAAGTTATGAAAATGGCCTCCGTGTACTTTCGTCCACTTTCCAACTCAACGCTAAGGATGAAGTTTGAGGAATAATTTCCAAGTGGAGGAATAGAAAAATAAAATAAAAGGGATAATTTTGTTTTGTAAAATGATGATATTATGATTATTATTTATACATAGACGTATCATAGCAGCATTTCAGTTCAGTTCGATGTCTGCTGTATAGAATCGACACGACTAATTAGCCAACAGTCAATCCATTTGGGCAGGAGCATCATCTTACGGTTCTTACCGTCTAATGAACTCTATTATGCTCGTATAGGATTCAGTCAGTAATACTTGACAGCGCAAAAATAAAATGGAGACTCCTACAAGCCATTCAAAGTGCTCATCACTCTTTTCATGACATGACTACCCAATCATGATGCCTACTCCTGCCTAACATAGGATAGTTTTGGAGAGTAGCTGTAGTACCGATGATTGCGATCATTCCGATAAAGTTAAGACTATTTACAAATCATCCACATGATGAAGGACGATGATCCATACTCAGAAGCAGAGAAAAATGCAATTGGAAAAGCACTTTCCAAATAGGTTATTGTTGAAAAGAAAACAATCGAAAAGTATTGGACTGGGTATTGACTATAGAAGCACCGACCAGTCTTGACATATGGGCAAATAAATAGAAATGTACGAATAGGAATGCAGCATTTTGGGTACATTTAGTTTACTTAATATAAAAACTCTCCATTGCAATTGTCACAGGTTAGCCTACGGAAGTGATTGAAAACGTTAACTAAATGTAGAGTCTATCTTGACTGCCATGCTGTTGAAATGCCACCTTTGCAAGAAAGCAACCCTACTACAGTCCGGAGATCCACTTTGTAGTCGTTAATAGACCCAAGGCAAAATGGCTATTAGAACACGATAGGGGATCATGGCAATTGAGAGTCGATGATTTATTTCTTGATAGTAACTTACTGGCTAGGAAACGATTAGTCTAGCGAGATACAGTAGGAATCATCGCTGTCGACCAGGTCAATAGGCGACGTATGGGATAGAGAAGGGAAACGAAGTCAAAAGCAAACAAAATCGCCATGTTGTAGTAGTGGGGAAAAGTTGCACTGTAGACGATACGACTTGAGTATTGAACTTGCAATGGTCAATGACATGCGACATTGAGTTACGAGTTGATTTTGATGGAGAAACACTTAATTAATAGGGATTCAAGGAGATGTGGAAAGTACTGTTACCGCCATGATAATAGGGAGAACTAGAGTTATTGGCTCGGCTGTTCTCACCGGATTACTCAAAGGTTACCATAATCCATTCCTTTCTTTTTGCCCTTTTAAAAAATTTTATGGTTGATTTTTCGATCCTTTCATTTGCTAACCGTCAAGGAAAGTCTTGTTTTGACGACCTACAGGCCATTAGCACGCAACCTACTTGCGATAGCATAAACAAGACAAAATCATGACAATCTTGTCGTGGTAGAATAAGTTAGTCAGTTTTTCAAAGTCATCATTTAGCGCACAACGATGTGAACGACAGTCATCATGTCCAAAATGGCAGAAACAGCTCTCATCTTTTCACAATTGATAGTATGTAGAATGTTCTCCATGGCAGGCCGTATGAGTCTATCTTACCACATCAAACTTGTAAATCTAACTTCTTGGCGATAATGTACTTGATAGCGATTAATACCCACTGCGTTAAGCATACGTCAATTGAAAACGATCTGGACAAGAATTGCCGCGTAACATCATATAGTAGATTACTTAAAGCTAATCACGTCGTGAGGAAGGGAAAAAGCATACACTCTATCGCCCAAAACGCTATTGATGACTTATCCATTTTCCACTAAAACTTTGAAATTTTAATCATTAAAGTAAGCATTCGAAATCGCTTTTTGATCATGCGGTGGCATGGCAAATATTCCCCCCCCCCCCGGGTTGTGTACAACACTGTACAAGTATTTTAGCCAAGTTTTCCAGGTTAGTTATCCCGATCCAAGTCGATTGACAAAGAAATAGAATAACCTGGTATACTGTATGGAATAACCTCAGCAAGAGCAAAAGAAAAAGATCATGGACATGATATCAAGGCGAACACGGCGTGGATGGAAGCATTTCTTCCTGGCTTATTTTTGATATGATGGCGTTGAACCATTGCGAACTATTTACAGTATAGACATACAAGCCCACGAATGGAAGAATACATGCATCAACATAACCGTTTCAACATAGATCAGCAAATCCACTATCGACCGTTATGATCCATTTGATCAACAAAGTGTCCCATTCCCGGCGAGAATCAATCAAGATGTCGAAATTGAAAAAGGGTCACGCCAATGCAACCCAAGCATTCTTATGGAAGCATCGACCGTGCCAACATCATTGACTTTCATCGCCGTACAGTAGATTACTGGCAAAGGGTAGGGTCTTAACCCGGATTCCATTGAAAGATTCATTCAGCCATGATGGGCAAGAATCAATCCTTGAATCCATGCTCGCCATATCGCTGTGTAAACGTTTCAAATTCCCTCTCGTACTAAGGCGATAAAAAGGATATTGCTGTCTGGATTGAATCGTGATCCGAAAGTCTGCATGGATTTCACCTCGGGCAAGATGATTGAATCGTAGTTGTGAACAATAGCTGTTGCTTACCTTGAATTTTCAAGCCGATGAAGATACAAGAAGTAGCCAATAAACTTGGATCGTAGAGTTTGATTTGCCAGTCCAAATGAGCCAATGGATTGCAATCAAGCCTTGCTTAATGCCGACATTACTTGTTCCACTTGGTCAAGATAAAAACTCAATCAGCACCCAGCAGCTTGGTCAAGTTGAAAGGGAGCATGGGCACGTTGCAGACGACAATGTCAAATGTGGTGGTGTTGTGCCATCCAACACACTTTCTACTATGGCAAGCCAGCAGTGATTCTAGTACTGAATCAAGTGCTACAGTACCCTACTGGACGTTGTAGACGACAATGTCAATGGTGGTGTTGAGGCATTCGACACACTTTCTACGGTGGCAAGGCAGCACTGACTCTAGCAAGTACTGAATCAAACGCTACAGTACCCTACTGCAAACTGTATGGCAGCTTCTGTCAGTGGCGCTGTGGCAAGGACTGCTGGAAAAGACAGAAGGACAGGACGATAGGACAGAGGCTGGAGATGATCAAAAAGTGCAGGTGGACGCATTCGGCGGTCATTTTACTGTCCACTGGGACTGTAAGCGTACACAATCCTGCGCAAAACCAACCTGGCCGGCCGTTTCAGTGGCGTGGTGTCGTGTGTCGTGTAGGTCGTACTTTCCATTCCGTGGTAGGGTATCGTACTGGAGGATGACGTGCAATCGTGAATGAAACCGTAATAGGATTCACCCCCTAGAAAAGGAGTAGTCCGCTATCCGTCCTACCATAACAAGCCCTTTGTTCAATGTTCCAGTTCAAAAATTGAAGAAAAAAAAAAAAAGCAAAGAAGGAAAGAAAAGAAAAAGCGAGCCCACTTTCCTCACTACAACCACTATGGCGTCTTGTACTCTACACAGTACACACTCGGTAGTTGGGCAGCGTACGAGTAGGTAAACTTACTTTCAAGTGTTTCCTGTACACTGCACAATGTACATTGCACGATGTACCATGGACTTCTACAAATGGACAGCACCAGGCAATTGAAAGAGAAAGCGGAAGATGTTTCTCCTGAAGAAGCCGCTGAGTACTACTAAGGGGCATACAAATATAGCTACTAATGTAGACACTCACGCATCATTGGAGTGAAGCGATTTGCAAGTGAATCGCAATTCCAACACTGCACACGATCGTCGCTGTATATCACCAGTACACTTCAGTCTATTGTTGATACGATCCAGTCATGGTTCGAGTTGCGATTCACTTGCAAATCGCTTCACTCGAGTGATGTGTGAGCGTCCACTGCCTACACTAGTACAGTAGATATATCTGTACAGCGTACAGTACTGCTGTGTCACCCACTTGATCGTGTCAACTTCAGACTACACCAAAGCGATCTTGGAAAAGGATGGGAACCGTCTAATCATCATCCGTTCATGGAGACCAAGTGATGTGCATATGATATACTCAATCAGCAAAATGCTTAGTCGAAAGCGATCTTGAAACTATTTTGGATAGAACGCGTCCATGCAGTCATCATCCATGAGTGGACAATGATTAGACCAAGTCATGTGCCCAAGATCTACTTTTACTCGATCACAAAATGCTTGGTCGAAAGCGATCTTGAAACTATTTTGGATAGAATGCGTCCATGAGTGGACGATGATTAGACCAAGTCATGTGCCCGAGATCTACTTTCACTCGATCACAAAATGCTTGGTCGAAAGTAATCTTGAAACTATTTTGGATCGAATGCGTCCATGAGTGGACGATGATTAGACCAAGTCATGTGCCCGAGATCTACTTTCACTCTATCACAAAATGCTTGGTCGAAAGTTATCTTGAAACTATTTTGGATAGGACGCGTCCATGCAGTCATCATCCATGAGTGGACGATGGATTAGACCAAGTCATGTGCCCAAGATCTACTTTCACTCGATCAGATAATGCTTGGTCGAAAGCGATCTTGAAACTATTTTGGATAGAATGCGTCCATGCAGTCATCATCCATGAGTGGACAATGATTAGACCAAGTCATGAGCCCAAGATCTACTTTCACTCGATCACAAAATGCTTGGTCGAAAGCGATCTTGAAACTATTTTGGATAGGACGCGCCCATGCAGTCATCATCCATGAGTGGACGATGATTAGACCAAGTCATGTGCCCAAGATCTACTTTCACTCGATCAGATAATGCTTGGTCGAAAGCGATATTGAAACTATTTTGGATAGAATGCGTCCATGCAGTCATCTTCCATGAGTGGACGATGATTAGACCAAGTCATGTGCCTAGGATCTACTTTCACTCAATCAGAAAATGCTTGGTCGAAAGCGATCTTGAAACTGTTTTGAATGGGACGTGTCCACGCAGTAATCATCCACTCATGGATGATGATTAAACCAAGTGATGTGCATAGGATATACTCAATCAGCAAAATGGTTGGTTGAGTCGGTGATCCTACGAATGTACAGCAGGGACCTTCATTTGTACTCAATTAGAACGAGCGAGTGAAAAGCTTGGACAAAACTCCTTGACTGCAATATATTCAATTTGCTCGGTCTACACTCTACATTGCAGTAAAGTAAAAGGTACAACGACGGATCGACTACAGATACGATCAAGTACTGTGCTGATGATATGCTCATTCAGGAAAGTAATTGAGTCAGTCATCAATTGCTGACTAATGTACAGTACAGCATGGATCTTCATTTGTACTCAATTGTACATTGTACAGTAAATGAAAATCTTGGACAAAATTCCTTGACTACAACACAACAAAATATTCAATTTGCTCAGTGTGCACTGCAGCAACGTAAAAGGCACTACAACTAGTCATGGATACGATTATGATTCGATCAAGTAATACAGAACTTAGATGATGTGCTCAATCAGGAAAAGGATTGAGACAGTGATAAATTGCACACAAATGTACAGCAAAGTTAAAAGCACAAGTACGCCAAGTAGAGCGAGCGATGGGCTAAACTCCTTAACTGCAATATTCTATTGGCTCAGTGTGCACTGCAGTAGCTTATGTAAAGTAAAAGCTACGCAACAAATCGACTACAAATACGATTATGATTCGATCAAGTGATGAGCAGATGATATGCTCAATCAGGAAGATTGTAAGCCAGTGATAACTTTGACACTAATTGCACAGGTGGCTCAGTGTGCACTACAGTAACAGCTCTCATATAAAGTAAAAGATACAGAGACGGATCGACTACTACGACTAGTTATAATCAAAAAATGAATTTCTTCTGTAAACTCCATTTCTTCCAATTGGGCAGTATGCTGCCATTTGTGAAGCTTCCGGTACACGTGCAAACTGTGCAAGGCACGTTAAGAAAATGATCCTTATTCAAGCGTAGTACAGTCTGTTGTGCGCGCGACAGAAAGACAATCAGTAGCAAAGCCATGTCACACCTTGCCATGGTAGCCTAGAAACTAGCATGACTTTACTGGCGACTGCTTCTATGACACAACAAGCCGTTGCTGCAAATGATTTCCTAAAGATTTCATCACTTGTTACACTCTAATGGTGCACGCTGCAAACTCATTCATCATTTTGCAAATGGCATTGCAATCAGGATAAAGAGATCGCTAAACGGATTATTTCAAGGCGAGTGACGACTGCAAGGATGCTTTAGTCGCTACGAGCAACATCATTTCCTAACAGAAACTACTACTATTGCTGTATAGGGTTCGGTAGATTTGAATTTTGGTTGCAGAGATTGCGCTGAAATGATGGATTGAGTTACTTATAGCATGATCTGCCCGTTGAAAAATGATTAACAATTAATAAATAAACATGGTTTTGAACGAGCGCACTAAAAGACGTTGCTTTGCCATAGTATTCCACATTCCTACGGCAGTTGCGACAGGTTGCTATACTCGTACGTATAGTACTGGCTGAACTGTAATTGTACAAAAATCCTTAAGAGATTACAATTGCCTTTGGGTACGTCGTGTGGAAGACATTTTATTGTAACTCTTTATTTATCAGACGGGTAGATCAAGCCATAAGTGACCCAATAAACCGTTTCAGCGATATTGGCCAAACCAGATTTCGTATCTGACAAGCCCTAAACTGCAAAGTATAGGAGCTCTGTACTCTACCAGATAGAATAACAGATCTTATGACCAAAGTCAATTGAACGCTTATACTTCCTTGAATCCTATCATTCATATTATCATTAGTATTAGCTTGAAGAAATGCTTCAAATTGAGATGCACCCTGCTATGTTTTATTCATGCCTATGGTGCGATCCACAACAGCTGCGATCGAGTACAATAACAGCCTTCCTCATCATCAGCAAAAATGCTTTTGTTACAAATTTGCCCATAACTACTCTATTCACGACAAATACAGTACATGAACATCAATTCCATTCTACTTGCAGTATATAAAGTGAGCTACGATAAGCCAGATAGATGGCGCTAAATTTATTTCAGTGAACTTATTGCCATAAACACCGTAAAATCAATTGAAATTGAAATACCACAGTCAAGCGCACAGTAGTAAACGACGGTACGCTAATATTAATCATAAACTATCCAATCTTGAAGTACGTTTATTGTCATGTAATGGCAACTATCACCAACCTTTTCCTTCGGATCATTGTCGTGTGTACGTTAAAATACCATACGTATTTTTTGGGAGGGAATATAAAGATCGAAGCATAGGCAATAACATCACATATACGTGATTCTGCTTAGTTTTGACGACTATACGCCGTTCAGTTATATCGAAGGATATCTGATCATTACGTATAAAATATCCCGCAACGATGTCATTGAATAAGAATAATAAATCGGATGCTTAAAACCGTTTTGCTACAAGCTACATTTGTCACGGTGTTAATTAACGCCAATCTTTCCTCTGGATTATTGTCATGTGTGCGTTATATTACCATGCATTTTTCATTTTTGATTACAATAAAGAATAGGCAATAAAATCACGTCTACATCTAAGTGAATAGTTCACCACGATGACTATGCTATCAACTTTACTCTCACCAAGCCGTTCAGTAATACTGATAAGTGGATATACACTACCTACAACTGTGTCATTCAATAAGAATATTAAATCGAATGCTTAGTTGAAGTGTTTTGCTGCAAGCTACAATTTTGCCATGGGTCAAGTAAATGAATGGCTAATTTTAAGATTGTAAAAGACAAATTCCATCACATACTGTAGAATATGGGATAGCGAATCGAACAATAACAGCTGCACAATTTATTGTGCGCGATAGTTATTATATCCCGTGTAGAAAGGAATTTGCATATTATATATGAAAGACAGTCTATATTGATGCTAGGATAGCATGCTATGAATACCTCATAACGAATTCTTTATTTCTAAGCTATAACTACCCTAGCTTTCTACGATCATTTCAACGCATACTGTGCAACTGCTGCATAGTACAAATATAATAAATCCTTGTCCTTGCCACCATTCGCATTGACAAAACCTCTCATTGACTAGAATTCTACGATAGACTTCTCCGTTTGGATAGTACTGTGCTAGTATAACCCACGATATTTATACTTCGCGTACTGCATACGGCATTTTGTAATAATATCTAATGATAGACCGATGAAGCAGCTATACCAACGCAAAAACTCTTCCTGAATATAACCATCTAAAAATAATTCAATATTTGCTTTGAAGCTATGCTCAAGACGAAAATTGACAACCCTCAACGCCCCGGTAAATCATTATTACCGAATAAATTACCGAGGTATAGTACTAGTATAGTCTGCTGTACGTCCTCATGCTTTTTCCTGTACTTATCGTTGTCACTTCGCACAGGGCATATTTAGTTGAACAACTCTGGGAAAGTGTATAAAATAGCTTGCAGGGTTTTCTAACGTAGAGAGTGGGATTACGCTCATAAGATAGCATATGATCGAACTAATATTATCGTTAACCTCAATTAAATCATTGCTACAGGAGTAAATAATGGTTACCTTCTGTTCCGAGTAGACAATCTAGCCTGAAATCCAGATTTTCTTACTATGCGATTATGCTCATAAGGTAGTATACGATCAAACTATTATCATCGTTAATCTTACTTAAATCATTACTACAGGAGTAAATAAAGGTTAGCATCTGTACTGAGTGGAAAATCCAGCCTGAAATCCTGATTTTTTAAGGTGGGATTACGCTCATAAGATAGCATACCATCAAACTAATATCATCGTTAACCTCAATTAAACCATTGCTACAGGAGTAAATAGCGATTACTATTTGCTTCAAGTGAAAAGTTCAGCCTGAAATAGATCATACTGCAACAAAGTCTTGAGTTGAATACCTCTTTTCCTAAAAAAAATATTCTTGCTTTGGCCGTATGGACACGTTTAACATTACCGTACTGCATCATACGCTGTTATTGCAATAGCTGCTGCAAAATATGGCAATGCATGCTTTAATTGCATATCATAAACGTCAAACATATGCTGTAATTCACCACAAGAATGTAAAAATAATCATGAATCTGGTATAAATATCGTCAATATTGCATTGCGATGGTTTGATAAAGAATACTAAAGATTTTATATGGATACAATTGTAAAAGGAAGTGCCCACTCATGAACTACTGAATCGGTTTTGTGTCTTAAGTTGCAGTTCAATATAGCTAATACAGTAATCACTAACACTATAACTGAATATCAAATATGGCATTGATCGCGTGTAAACCCTTCACCTACATTAATGATTACTTAATCATTACAAATGTATATACAAGATGTAATTGTATGTAAATTTCACTTTATTCCTGCCTTATTACAGTTAATAAGTTTCACTAATACATCATATTGTACTCTATTGCATACTTTGACGTTACTACTGCTAGACAGGAAATTAGACTAGAAATAATACCGTACTATAAAGTGGATGATATTACTGGATGATTAAGTTAGACTAGAAAATGAGGCAGTTCTTGAAAGACTTGATTTATCTTAAATAAAGTAGAAAACTGTACCATACTGCAAATGATATCGTACTTCAAAATGAATGATATTACTGAATGACCAAAATTAAACTATAAAATGAGGTAGTCCTTGAAAGATTTGACTTATTTTAATTGAAGTAGAAAATTATACCACACTAGAAATAATATCGCACTTTAAAATGAATGAAATTGCTGGATGACTAAAAGTTAGACTATGAAATGAGATAGTCCTCGAAAAACTTGACTTGTCTTAAGCAAAATAGAAAAACTGCAGCATATTAGAAATAGTATTGTGCTTCAAAGTACAGGATATTACTGGATGCACAAAAGTTAACTGGAAAAGGAGATAATCATTAAAAGTCTTAATGTATACTGAAAACGATGATTTAAGCTATTTAATTGAAAGAAGACATGGGCTGCATACCCATAGTTGAATTCAAAAAATAGATAATCTTTGTCAGGCCTTGATGCATCTTGAATAATAGTGAATGCAAATGCCTTATGACATAATGTTATGCACGATTAATATTTTTATTCCTTAGACTCGTAACAATGCGTTCAGCTATTTTTCCTCTTAATCAATTGTCACCAATCAAACTTGCAATATCTGAGAGAAGGACAACACTACTAATTAATCGACGCCAGCAAACGATAACATCCTCGATCATATTTTTCTGCTAAACGGCAATCATACTTTATTATCACAACTCAGATAGAAATAACAACTTTAACAACGTAATGTAAAACATCAAACTCATACTACAGTTACATATTTAAAATCAGTTTACGTACTAATTTTATAAAAATTATTATAACCCGATTTTATGCTAGACTACAAAAAGGACATGAAATTCGTGTCGTGACACTATTGTGTCGTTAGGCTCTAACTAAGAAATATTAAACCCATTAATGCACCTCTTATACTTCAATAATAACTAGTGTATCAGATTCTAAAGTGTCGGGTTATACTGTCAAAGTTCGTTCTACAGCATCATTTCTGTACTGTTATCATTGGGTTTATTATCCAACAACATTTCATTATCTCGTGATAAGAATACCTTAGAATCATAAACAATTTCACAAAGGTTCAATTGCTGCCTCAATATTGATAGGCATTAATAATAAATGTCCGCATGTATAATGCTGATCATAACTTTCATAGGGTGTTATTCCAAGATTTACCACGCATGATCATGCTTATAATCATCCTAAAACATATCAGCTGTCTTCACTTTACTGAAAGAATGATTATTAACGTACCAAAGCAAATAGTAACTGCAAAATACATTATTGCAATCGATCAACGCAAGCAATTCAATTTTTCAGGTTAATATCATATTTTTTATCATCAATTGATTGTCCAATTTTATTATTTAATTTTATGTAGATAGAATGATATGTCTTAATTGATGTTTTATCTTTTAATTGATAGAAATATAGCCAATCTTCTTGAATGGCATTGTATCTATCTAATCAGCTAATTAATAATTTATAATACATCATTATGAATGATCGGATGATCCTTTAGAATAGATGCGTATATTGTGATAATGAAATGAGGATATGGGAACAGTTTACTTCGTGATAACAAGCGTTGACATTAGATCATCGCGTTAAGGGTAATAGTACAATCTGATTTTACAGGCATATCTATTCATTTGTCACATTCATCAATTAATCGTTGATAACTATACTGGAATAAAGTATTACAGGGTTAACTGTCATTCTTCGTATTTAATAAATGCAGTAAAATCCTATTTGGAGGGCAATAGAAATATAGTAACCTCTTTAAAAGATGCCATGAAACATGACTTTTATTTATATTATCTAATTCATCAATACTAATTTAATTTCCTACCAGCATATTCTCTATTATTGTTTTGTTAAAAGTTCTCGTTGGTTTATTCAGTCTTTCATGCTCTATGAGTAAACTATTGAATATCGTATTGAAGTAATATTGGCAACCTAAATAAATGATACTGTTTTACAAATTATCAGAAAGATCTCTCGTATCGAGTACCTAACTTTGATATGAACCTCACAACTGTATAGGATACTGCATTCGGTAATATCCTGTCGATAATCTTCGTTAAGTATCCAGGGGGATTGGCTAAAATGTTAATAACTTTACATGGAGTATACTCGTCTATTTCTATTAAATAGTATAACCAAATAAGTTTAACCTTTTCACCAAAAAATGACATTCAATTAAGCTACATGGCTTCCTTTTGATAACTTGTATCGATATGAAAAGATGATCATAGCTTTATCCTTGCAATCCTTCAAGAAATATAACCGCGTAAACTCTTTAGTTTCAAAGACAATAAGTACATCCGATTTTTCGTACTTAATATCCGATTTGTTTTATAAATAGCACGAAGAATATTTAATAATCAATTCGACAACAATGCCATTAGGCCATTTGAAACTGGCTTTGTACAAATTCTAATGCCGCTATTGAGTTCTTTAAAAGGGCTAAAATGAAAATTTTACCGGAATGATACTAATAATAGGAATGCGATTTGCCTATTCAAAATTACGTTTATATCCAATATTCCGATATACTGATGGAATGCATTAAGTTGCATAACGTCTTCACTGTGTATGAATATATAAGTACTACAGAATATTTTCCACTTTGCTTTTTTTCGAGGTCAATAAATAATTGGTCTTAATTTTTGATGACTAAATAATTTTTATAAAAATGTCGCTGTAAAAGAAAAGAATGGTGAAGAATTCAATTTTACTTTGAAAACTGCCACTAACCTTACTAATAATAGAATCAGTTCTTTCATCACAACATATTGCAAAATTTTGGAAAACATAATATTGTAAAAGGCCGTATAATAGTTGACAATTCTAAACATAAGCTGACAAGGATACTAGTATTATAATAGATTCTGCTATTTAATCAATGACAGGGTCAATGATTTTCAGTTGCAAATAGATACAAATCAAAGGGTTTATTACTTTTATATGCGGTTAGTGCTTGTTTATGAGCTTGCTCTTGTTGTCATGCACGAATTTAACCAAAAATGCCTTCGGAAATTATTCAAACTCTTATGACGGAGGCAATAAATTTCTATTGTGAATGCATTGAATAGATGTATCAAAGCTAATTTGGCCGATTTCTACTCTAGTTATATTTTTCAAACTGATGAACTATAAATGGTCGATAGGATTTCGAAATAGCGAGTCAAGTTATCAAAAGAACTATTAGGTCTGTAATTCTGTTTTCTGTCCAATTTAATATCTTTAATAATAATAAACTATTTTTTAACCATCAGTTCTTAATGTATTATGATTTTTATTGTAAGTAGCCTGACAGCGCATTTTCTATCACAGTCAGGATATTTATCAATTTCTCCCAGTATTTTTTTTAATTCAGAATGAAAAATTTCATTCATATTGCTGATTATCATGCAAAAATGCTCAAGTTGACTTGATAGTTATCGCAAATGGTTATTAGCAAAGTATCATCGTCGATTATTTTATTTAAATTCTCCATCAGAATATTTTAAAAACTTGTCAATGCTAAAAAATTTTTCTTTATAATTACAATTTTTCTATGATTAGTTTTCAGTTTACAGTACATCAATAGGCCATAATTTGTAAGTAAAGTGCATTAAAAGCTGTATAACTCGGCACGATATCAACCATTACAATTTATTGCTACTTAACGATTGATAATTCA
Organism: Trichoplax adhaerens; assembly: GCF_000150275.1. Lineage (NCBI taxonomy): Eukaryota > Metazoa > Placozoa > Uniplacotomia > Trichoplacea > Trichoplacidae > Trichoplax > Trichoplax adhaerens. The sequence continues at coordinate 66,133 of NW_002060985.1, forward strand.
ATTAAAGTTTCACAAGAAAATGTCAATATTCAGGCTACATCACAATAAACTTCCGATGAAATTATCATCTATTGTTCGCTTTAGGTATAACAGTTCTATAAATGTAAACTACATATGTTGGTATCTAACAAATGTATATTTCCTCAATCTAGTCGAAAACAATAACTAATGTATTCTACATCAATTTATCAATTAAGTTAATTAATCAATCAAGGATGCAAGTACAATAATTAATATAACATGCCATATTCTAATAAATAAAAATATGAGACTTGGATAATTTTATGTTTTTGTATACAACGTTAGTTTCTTACGGACGATGTCCAGATAGAGCTTATTTTCGAATTAAAATCAGTATTCAAAATATTCAGAGATTACCAATAATGGAGAGAGCATAGTTACTTGCTTATTAATCTATCCCAAATATCCAATCATTATGACTATCATCCATTGGATTATGCATGACTTTTAGCGATTTCTATCGTTGCTGTGCTAAGCAAGTAGTATTTCAGTAATTCCCTCTGGTATGTTGTTTGATCTTTTTAATCCTGGTTTGTTAGCTATTTCAATCGTTCTAGTATTAAGTAATCAATATTTCAGTAATTATCTATGGTGCGGAATATATTGATGAAAATGGCATTGGATAAGAGCTGTATTATGAGGAGAAATGGAGAACATCAGCAACATACTACACGAGTACATGTGTATATATACTGTATATATAATTACTATAATTGTGCAGAAGATATTGACTACTAATTAATTATGATGTCGCAATAGCGTGAAATGGCTAAAAATTATTAAGTTACCTCCTGGACTAATACTATTAAGATGAATAGATAGAGCAATGTTAATTATAATTATCGCTGGATCTTATGATTTAAGACAAGAGAGCAATCACTAAATTAACAGCTACCGTACCTAGACACTAAATTTGCTATTTTGCAAATAGAACTTAATTTAATTTTAATGAATAATTTCATTCCCTATCTAGAAACGGTTGTAATTATCACATTGCGAACAAATCTTATTTTACAACGGAATGATGACCTTACAACAGAATAAATACATTTACATTTTCCAATTAATCTATTCAGCGTTAGCGCTATGAATGCCTTGAAAGAGAAAATTTTGTAGTTACAACGGCAGTTCGGAAGCAATCTAATGACAAATAATGAACCTCGATGAAGTAATTACAGCATCTTCCATTTAGCTACAATCAAGAAAATCTCTAATTAGCTTGACATATTGACTAATAGTCTATGCGAAGTTTTGTCAATAATTTCCTGCTCTATTTCTCTTCAGTTAAACTAGAACGATATCCGTTCCTTCTTAAGTAATGACAGACTCACTATCGCTTGGTGCGCAATACGCGCGTAGCCATATTAGCCTATTACAAGGATAACATATTTTGACAGTAAAATGAAAAATGAAATAAAGCATGATGTGATGTAGCATAGCTGGGTCAATTTTGAGCTAGTAGATTGCAAACCTTAGAGGTTAATAAATTAAAAAGGTTCATCACAACACGTCTACATGTATGTAAATACTGCAACTGGAGGGTAATGTTAGAAATGATATTCATTGGATATAAACTAGCTCGATTTGAAGCATTATACCGTATCAGTGAATAAAGTTATACCCTAAAGCAGTGGAATACCTACTTTAATAGCAATTGCAATCACTTTTATTATCGGAGCAAATTAGAATGATGAACAAGATTCAACTTATATAATATCGGCATTATAAACAGGTCATAAGATGACGATCAAATGGGCTTGGATTTTATTTGATCATCAATAGGATTGACAACCCCATTGCAGATCTGGCTTCCACACAACATATACTTGAAGATTGAGAGGCAAGACAACCAGTGGCTCGATATGAAAGCTGATTCACAATTTGAAGCGTGTTGATGCTATTTTTTTAAACCCAGCCTATGGAAATTGGTTAATCCTAATGGAAGACAGAGAGGCTTTAAAATCAAAATTAGTTTGACGCCTGTTCACGGTTCCACTTTGACTCGAATTGATGCTTTTCGGATCCTCATTAGTGAGGATAGAGCTGGACATTGAGTAGAATTATTGAGTATTGTACAGTCCATTACATCAAAACTACATCAGCCTTGTGCAGGGATCTCTACAAACTGAAATCGAAATAAGAGATGCCCTTCTTTTCAGACCGTTCATCGCTGGCATCTTTTCAAAAGTTCAAGAAATGTAGCCTTCATTAGACCGCTATTTCGTAGGTGTGGCGAGCCCTATAGGCGTATATACTAGTCGAGAATTGTTCAGCGATAGCCCTTCAATTAGGCCATTCAATTTTGAAGGCATTTACTTTGAATTTAGCTAAAATTTCACGAATACAGATGACGATAACTCTGATTAATTGGCACTAGATGCTTTTTTTCCCCCACTTTTACCGCATTATAATTGAGTTATTTGATTTCTTTCAAATTTCGAATACAAACCAACAGTCACTACTACGTGTACGGTCGGCTCCACCAGTATACAAGTCACGCTGAAATAATAGTCTTCCATACTACCAGAGGATGTCCCAACTCCGAAGAGATCCGTACATCCAGACGTCCAGACTTTCTTATTCTTAGTAACCTGTTTGAGTTTATTTCCATACTGATACATAGACTGTTTTCAACTATTTGTGATGTCTAGTCTACACGTTCAATCGTAGCAGTAGCATACTGTACACAGTATACTGTCCAATACAATACCGACAGTGCCTCATAGTTTGTCCAGTAAGCTTTCTACGATTAGCTAACCCCTACAAATTATATGAACATAGAACTGCCAAATTATTATTCCTCTTCTTTATTTCATTCCTTTAGAGCCGAAGGATAATGTGAAAGATGACGGTAAGTGTTAATTAAATCGTTTTCTATTTATAATTATAGTAATTCATTTGCTCATTTAATTATAATAGTGACTAGAAGTGATTATTATGTATGATATTATCGCACAAAGTTCTGCTAGCTAATTAGAATGCCAACGAATATTTCAAATTATAATTAGAACATATAAACTACTACTCCACTACTTTATTTGTGAGTATCCAACAATAAGTGAAATGAATTAGGTTCAATTAAAACAAATGTATCCACATTTAAATCATGTGGTATTTCCTTAAATTATTGAGTCATATTGATAGCACACAGCTGCGTATGCGGGTTCGGCTAGTCTATGATAAAATATTTTCAATTTGTAATTTTAAGATGACTTATGTGGTAATATATATTTTATTCGTGTCTTATAGATCCTAGAAACTATTTTCACTCGATCGCTAGTTGTGTTGGTGTAGACTGGACAAAATTAGCAACAGTCCTAGATCCAACGATTGATACTGAGGTTATCGAAGCAAAACATCGTGGTCATGCCTATAACAGTGCCATCCAATCGCTGAATCAGTGGTATAGAAGGAAATGCCCAAATGCTACCCTTAATCTATTGCGGAACGCTTTGAAAACGATTGGCAGAAATGATATTATTATCCCAAACGAACAAAATTCCTAGAGGACTAATCTTCTTTCGTCTACTTTAGTGTAGATTCTAATTGATTGATGGTCTATTTGTGCTTATTTGCATTTTTTCATGATCAAAATAATTAGCGTTATAAGAAAATAATGTTTTATTTTGCCTTGGTTGAAATAAACCAACAATTTGATGGACAATATTAGCAATGCTCAATGTGATTGATTTCAATCTTTCAGCTTCGCCATCACAATCACGTTTTGTGTAAGAATCTGCTGATGTAAAAATTAAGTTTTTAACATTTTATTCCTGTGCACAACGAAATGACAACATGATAAGCATCATAAATTTACTTTAAATACTTATGGAGCACTTATAAATTGCTGGTGAAGGATAAAACATTTATAATTGTAAAATATTCTAAAGCGTTTCTTAATTACGGTTTCTATTCATTTTTGCTTGTACTAATTGTGAGTTAAACTTGTTCATGCTGTGCTATTTTATGCAAAGTGACGTTGTTTCAGACGGTAGAATTAACCTACTTTTATGAAAGTCATAAAGATCCTGACAATAAAGAAATCTTTTGCTATATTGAATTGCAAGAAGAGCTAGTTAAATGCCAGTTATCGACTGTGAATAGCTTCTAGTCATGATTGCTACGAAGTACGAAATTAAGGCGAAATTGCTTTACTGTTATTACATGGGGACTCACTGTAACTGGTAGTAAACTAAGGAAAAATGCATTCAGTCCTACAGCCAAAGGTGATGTAATCGAGTTAAACTATAAAATAATTAAATAAAACAGTACTTATTTAGAGATAGATTAAACGAACATTATAACATAGTAGAGTAAGCCAATCATTATTTGGACAAAACACGAATTTACTACTAACTTACTTTCATCCAACATCCTTGCGACCAACCATTTCTCTACTTGGTTATAAGCCACTCAAGAAATCCATTGAAGATCGTTCAAGACCATGTCTGTGTAGCAACACCTGATGACTACGATAGAGCATACCTTGCATAAATTGTATAGTCAATGGTCCATAGACTAAATCGCTGAACCAAACAATATAGCCATAGGTTGGAAAATTGTAACATTGGCAAGGCAAAATTTTCACATTCATGGCAACGACTGTATTTGATCTTTCCATCTCACTCCGGGCTTGTCCTGCCAATTTGTACGACATTTCATCAAGACAGTATGAGCTAAAACGAGTAAAAGACTCTTGAATAATTTGAGTAAATGGAAGATCAAATGAATAAAATCATGTTGAATCCGTCTATGGTTCGTTTAAATTACACCATCGGCACCTTTCCTGTAATCATCGAGCGCCACTGGTCATGGAGCGGTTACAATCTTTGTGGCTATTACCCAAGTTTGAGAAGCTACTCTAGTACTCCTCATGGAGAAATTGATTAGTCTTGTACAGTAAACGGACAGTTTATAAGCTAGAATGCATTAGTGTACTGCATCAAATCGCAGTTTCGATAGCATATCAGCTTCCACGAGAATGCTCCTGTCTTGATTATTTTAGACGAGTTAGTACTTGGTACAAGATGGTAGTACAGCTAGTGCACCTGTAAAATGTCATGACCTGTTTTAACCAGAGTTGAGCAAGTTACCCTGATATCACTAGTTAGCTGCTCAATATTAGTTTTGAACTTATTGCATTGGTATCAACTTCATGTAGAAACAGTTTAGGAAGCTTTAAGAAGTAAGTTTACTTAAAATTACATAGTACAGCGTGGAGTCTGTCCAAATTCTTTGTTCCATTTTGCACTGTGCAGCATTTTTAGAGCTGAGATTGGTATATTATTTTGACTAGAAATAATTTGTAAGCATGCATGTACAGCATAGACTTGGCAATTCTCCTCCATGTAGTTGATAAAAGTACCAGCCATGTCCATTTTAGCTCTATTGTCTGAAGCCAACATTAGCGTGCCTTCGACATCTATGTTAAAGTAGTGCAAATTAGTGCATACGAGAAGTAAGCGTAGATGATTCTTTTTATGTTACATCTTTTATCCTCTTTGAATTAATATGAAGATTGTTCTTCCGATGACAGAAATTACTCTTGGCCACTGTTTTATTGGCGATCATCATCGATGATGAGTCCAATAACTAAGCCATCTTGCTGAATCGCTTGATATCATCTTCATCGTGCGCTACTGTATTCCGTTGATTTTTTACTGTCATTTGTCGAACAGTTTATAAAGGATACTAAACAATTTTCTTTAAATGGTGTATATTAACAATTTATTGATTCTTAATTATTGAATAAAATTAAGGTAGTAATCATACGGAATTGCTATGGATTGCAGTGCTTCCAGAGTGTATGAAGGATTACATCTTGTATCTATTGCATGCAATATGCAATCAGGCCAAGCAGTACTCTCGCCAATCCTGTCAGGAGATTTTAATTTGACCTTACTTTGCTCTACTCCGATCATAAAATACTTCTCTTGGTTGTTGAAAACTGTTGAGGTATGCTCGTAGAAATGATTACCTATCCTTGAGAATGAGTTCTGTGACCATGGATCGAAGCTGAACTTGTTGAATAAGAAGCTTCTATGGCGCGAGAATGCAGCGAGCGTAAGTGCTGAGAGGTTAGTGCCTTGTTGTAATGCAATGCTTGTATTAGATGCCTGTTGCCAATCAAAGTAGAATATGCTACTGCTGATTAGTCAAGTGATTAATCCGTTTTATAGCATATCCAATGTTGTAATCCGTTGTTGATGTATCTGGTTAGTTATCTACCCATGCAATAATTCATTGGCATAATGCCAATGAACTTTTACAAATAACATCATTGACGGCTTACTAAGCTAACAAGAAATAGAAATTCGGTAGGGAAGATACTCGTAGGTTAATCTTAAACTCGTATTTAATAAACTAGTACAAATTAGAGCTGTTTTACTTTCATAAGGTCTTATGATTATGCACAAGTCGTTGCAAAGAAACCTAATTTTATTTAAAAATAACATAAAATTCCCGCTAGTTGTAGCCCTTTAACAATATTTAGTTGTCCCACTTTACGGTTTGGAAGATGATCGGAGTCGAAGGTAGAATGAGAAGTAAACCACTAAAAAATAATCGTATAGGAATAAAGTGCACTATATTCATATGCTGCATGAAGTAGCGGTATTGCAATAATTATTTGGTATGGATATTTAGTTTTCGATTAGGGTTTTAGGGTTACCAAGACTGAATAGAACAGAATGAAGAATATTTCTTATCAACAAAAATACGATCGTAGAAATATGTCCTTAAATTAATTTTTGCAAACGAGAGCCGCAGCTCATAACAAGCCTTATACAAATACACCTACTAAAAGGTATTTTATAGAATCCTGCTAAGATGATTGTGTATGAACTTTAGTATCTTTTCTCTGTTATGTATAGATATTTTAACGTATATATTAATAATTAAGAATTACAATTAAAGGATATTTAAGGCTATTACCCATTTTGGTGGACGCTTACGGTGCATCTACCTTATGCAGAGAGAGCCCACATATTCAAGTAATCAACAAGTGTCGATCATGGATAATGTAGAAATTTAAAGGTCAGTAGTTCAGTCAATGGTTAATGGTCAGCCTCGAGAGCTTTGAGTATACATTCAGTTTTTCGTCAATAGATTGAATTATGTAGTTTAATTTAGGCGTCGCCATAAGATCATAATATAGCGATATAAACTATATACTAAAGAGGGGACTACCAGTACGCGGTACAGCGATATAATATAGAAGACCTAGCAAAGCATAAGTTAATTAATAAAACCCTAGCTTAATGGCGCAGTTACTATAGCAACCTTTATCCGTCGGCTATGCATCATC
>NW_002060985.1:73509-76880 GCF_000150275.1 Trichoplax adhaerens
CATACTGTTTACGAGATGATGTTAAGCCATTTGATTTACCAAAATGTCATCAATCAGATTGGCTCTACATCGGATACGAGCGTACAGATATTCCATATCTTCCAGATGGAATTTATTATTGCTTATTATCTTCTTGTTTAAAGGAATGGAATAATAAGGACGTAAAATTGTACTATCAATGTGCCAGATATTATTTAGAAAATGACAATCATTACCTTGTAGTCAAGAAAGAGGAATCTCACATCGGTTTACAATATTGCTATCAGAAAATAAATGAGCCCAAGACAAGTCAATTGATTAAGGATAAAGTTAAAAATTCTATATTTGTCAAACGGCCACACGAAATTGTCAAGAATAAACTCATCTCCACTGTCAATGAAAGGATGGTCAAGTTTAAAGGGGCTGATTGTCGATATTTCGTCAAATGTAGTGAATGTAATACACAAACAAGTATAACCGAAGAATACAAGGAAGGAGATCAAAATTGCATTCAATGTAAGCATTGTAATATGTACTTTGAGAGTCGATCTTTGAACGATTGGATGATTTATAATGAAAATTTCTGGATAGGTAAGCATGTGAGAATAAACAGCAGCTTCATTCTTATATTATCACTTTTCATGATATAATAAACTATAGTCATACGCTAGAGCAAGCAAAGAGGCATAAATGTACTCTATCATAGCTATTTTACTATTTAATATAAGGTGATTTTGTAATAGCGTAAACAATAGTTGATTATTATCAAGAATTATGGGCACTAATTTACTGTACTGATTACTTGAACGATAGAACTATTAATCGATTATTGCTATTTTTATTCCACTACTTTAGACCGATGGAAAGATACCAAAGATAAAGGTAAACCTCTATTGAATTGATATCTATCAATCATTCTCAATTGCATTTAGTAATTCAATTTTAGATCGATTCAAATATGATTAAGAGCAATTACTAAAAACCCAATTACCTCAATTACCCAAAGCGTCCTCAGGATCAATGACTCAAGAACATCGTGAAATCCTAACAGCCAATCGAATGTTACTTGCTCAAAAATGTCAGGATCAAATCTCACCAATATGTGAATATTTACTTGGAGCGAGTATATTAACATCATTCCACAAACAAACAATCGAATCTAAATTGACGGCTTCTGAGTAAGGAATTTTTATATAGTACATGTTCAGTAACTGTTAAACAGTATTCTATCTAATATGCAATGGCAGGCTAAATTAATAGTTTGTTTATTTACTGCAAGAATAAATTTTGTAGTCGGAGAGCAGTTATCGTAATTATTTTAATTTTGTTTTACAGAAAAGTTTGGACTTTATTGGATATTCTGCTTGAGCGTGGCGATAGAGCCTTTGATGAGTTTTGCAAAGCTTTAACATATTGTGAAATAACGGTGGAAAACGTCAATAGTGGTAAGCATTCAAGTTTACGAATAGACCTAACGATTAAAACTTAACGATGTGATACATGATTATCCCACTTTCGAGTAGAAATAACAATAAAATGATCAGAGTAGAGAATAGTACATCAACTATATAATGAAATTAGATTTTCAATTTACCGTTTTGTTATACTGTACTCAACTAAATCAATAGTTGGTATTTCAGCTTATTACGCACAGAACGAGTACCGGTAATTAATAATATAGCTTTTTCGTAATTTAGAAAGTACAGCTTTAGCTGTAAAGGGCCTGTGATAGCTAAAATTGCTCTATCGCAAGTCAATTGATAGAATCTGTTGCATCGATCAAAGTAATCCCAACTTTACAGCTCCTGTATTTGCGTGCACTTAAAAATAGAGCTCATTTAAAGATCGAATAGTGTTAAAATACCTACAAGGGTATTACATCGAGCCTATTAAGCAAACTTATGTGTTTAGTATTTATGAGTAGAAAGCGAATATTTTGGTATTTATACATGTTTTACTCGCTTCTGTTAACGCAAATTGATAGGTCTTGGGTCTATTTTGCAAGAATCTGAGATTAGTCGAAAGGAAGGAACAGCAATGTAAAACGCTGAGAATTCAAATCAAGATGGTAAGTTAGTAATGGTCATCTATTCATCGTAAATTAGTTTCCTTGCATACATATAAGATTAGGTTATGCCACTTACTAAGATAAGACTAAAATATGTGTGTTAGTCTAATATTAGCTTAGACGCATGANAATAATAAATCAANTTAGATTATAGATTGTATTGTTGATCGAAGTAACTAATGAATTAACTATNTGATAGAGTAAATTTAGAAAGTAGACCGGTAACTAATTTTATAGAGGAAGTATTTAGCATTACAGTTTTTACCAAACTAATCTGCTAATGATGCTACCTTTAGTGTAGTTCAACATTAATTTTCTAGGACAAAAGGTTATAATTTATGATTATCATGTTGTGTAAGAGTTGCAATTATTTAGATTATTCATAATTTAGTAGTTAAGGTAATCGGTAATACGTAATTTAACATGTATATAAATACTGAATTAAATTTGACATTAAGCAGTACGTATTGAATTAACTGATCAAGCTTAGAATTTTTTTGATTAATTTATCTTTATTACATTGAAATATGATTTTTGATTTTTCAATAGGGTAGTTGGAAGATATTTATGTTGTTATTGATAGCGTTAAGTTGTGCCTACAAGATCGCTCATTTTGAAGTATAAACGTACCGTAAATTTATAAAATCTTATCTACTCTATTTTACTTCTAGTGATATTACTATTCTGAATTGTAACACACGTATTAATTATGCTACTGCTACTCCTAACTTTGATAAAAGCAATATAAAAATTTCATTGTTTATTACCAATAGCATTAGTTAGCTAAGTTTGGTTGCAATATCCATGACTTACTTTTTCTACTGAAAAAAATACTTCTCGTATTCTGTCATACTGTATTATCATCAATAGCAACATAATAAAATTACTTAAATAAATAAAATCATAAGCAATTATCATAAATCAAGAGACTTAATTTCTGAGCCTATAATTGCTTAATTGAGCTCTTATAGCTCAATATTGTACTCTATTGACATTAAAAATGTAGTAAACTCTTCATCAAATGCTCGAGTAGTCAAGCTAGAAAATATAAATACTGGATGGTGTAAAATGATAAAAATAACCTTTTCTATCCGGTTGGCAAGTAACTAAAACAACGCCATACTTTGGAAACTAATCTTCACTGGAAGTAGTGATTCGTTATAAGAAAAAATAATTCAAATTGAAAGTTTCAAAGGGTATAGAAAAGTCATTCAAAGGCTAAGAATAAATGTGCTATGAGAGTGATTATTTCTTTTTAAAGATTTAATCTTTGTGTAGGAATAATTGTTGTCAAAAGAAAAAAATATAGACCAATACTCTACAC
>NW_002060985.1:89501-112641 GCF_000150275.1 Trichoplax adhaerens
ACATTTCTGAGCACTTTATACTCAAATTCATTGTAAAACTGGAAATTGCCTCCAAAATTGTAGAAAACGAAGAGAGTGCACCACTAGGCAAAACAGGAAAAGGTGTGAAAGTTGCTACCAATATCTTGGGGAGCGCGGCTTCAGATACAGCAACGGCAGTCACAGGCGGAGTATCAAGCGTTTTTAGATGTTCTGCTACTGCAAACATCATAATACAGTTGTTGGGCGATGGTATTGAATGGTATCTCCAAAAATACGATAGAAAGAAATTGAAAGAACTTATTGACAAAATAGCACCCGATAATGACGATACCACATTGGCAATCTCAATGATGGCTTTGGAAATCTTGTTAATGTTTGAACAACAAATATCTTATATCTCCGATGAAATCAATTATCATTATATTAAAAAATTGGCTGATGACATGACTGATGCTATTATTAAAGCCTTTGCGAACGAAGAAACTACATCGTCAAGCAATTCAAAGCCAGTTGATCTAGCTGAGTTTGCTATCAAGACTATTGCCAGTCCTACTTTTAGCAAGAAACACATGACTTCTTACCTGTATGTATGAACAGATTTTCTTTCCAAGTGTATCGCTAATTATTTACGCAACAAGGCGGTTTGAATTTCTAAATTCATATCGTAGAAATTCTGCACGATATCTATTTTAAATTTTCGTACATGTTTGACTTGGATTATCTTTGCTTATTACTCTCAATATGAACTTTTCTAACATTATTTTAGTAGTGAGTAATCTAGTAAGGGAATGTTTTTGATTCACATTAGTTACTATAAAAAAAGGCAATGGAGTTCTTATCGTCACTATGTCAAGCGTACTGTAGTCCCGCTGTGAGTGCTTGCTTAACCCTAATGTAACCCTCGTCGCTTAACACATCGTTCAAGAGCATAGTTGCCATGATGGCATTGTAAAGGATCATTAAACTTAGCCAGTATTACTGCCGCCAACTTTGATATTTACTGGAAATAGCTTAAACACTGATGCACATCTGTTAGAGTCTGCATATATTCCAAACTTTATGCCAATTGAAAGGTGTACGATATTGCACTATAGCAAGGATAATCTGTTTTTACCCTCTTGTCCAAATTTCCGGTTTACATAACAATTTTTCCATCACTCAGGGGCATATATCAGTTTACTTACGGTATTGCTTTGATGGAATATCTTAATTTTCAAGTGGTATAAAGTTCGGATATAAACTCGTACAGTGGTGCATCATTAATTAAACCATTTACCCTAAGTTCAGCACTATTGGTTTTAAAATTAGCTGGGCCGAATACTGCGAGATACGTTTTTATTAGTTGAATTGCTTCGGTAATCCTATAAGAAATGATTGGTAACCTAATTCATGAAAATTAGAAATACTTTTTATTTAGAATTAAAATATATTAATCGCTAAATGTAACCTGAATATAGCTGATTGAATATCTGCAAGGTCCCTTGTGTACTTACATGCAAATATGAGTAAAGCATTTTCCATCCACGGTCTTTTAATGGTGATGGGTAATTTATTATATTATCAACATGCGCAGGCTTTTATAACCTATCAGCTGCTATCAGCTGTCTTGTAACTTATGATTATGCAATTTAATCTACATTTGTGAATATAACATCTTGCATTAATATACGTAGTTTTGTAGAGTACTTTGCTTCATGTTGGGTAGCATTCGCTATAAAAATGGACTTAGTGGTCTAGAATGTCGTTCTCTTCACATTTCTATAATGGATTAAGAATTTGCTGAACACAAAATGAACATATGCAATATTCGTATCGTAGGTCAAAAGGTACTGGAAGTGAATTAAAAGTTTTACCAGAAAAGAAAAAGATCAGAGCCTCCGAGTTATTAAAAAATATTGGCATTAGGACTGTCGAGGACAACACAGTAAAGTACTACAAATTGAAGGGGGAAAAAAGCGACATTTGTGAATATGGCTTCCGCCAAAAATCATTCCTTGAGGGCTCTGGCTCAATCAATAAAAAATCTTACGAGCTTTTGGATTCATCTGCTATTAAAAAAAACTTCAAATATCAGACCCAATTGGGCAAAGTTGAAAATGTTGAAGATCTAAAACACTATGCTCAAAATATATTAAATGAGGTCTTAGTAGACGAAAAGTCATTGATAGTAACGATGCTTGAGAAAATAAAGGGAGACGTACATAGTTTTAATAGTTCAAATGACAGTGTAAAACAACTAGTCCAAGAGAACATTGAAAAATTTTTAGAAACTTTAAATGTCTCCGATTTTAAAAACTGCAGTAAAGACATAAAGGAATTAATGCCAATGATGAAAGAAAATACGGAAAAAATTAATTTACTATTGTATCATTTAGCTGAACAAAATGGCAAACTGTTCGATCCAAATCAAAATGTTAGAAATCTAGAAAGTAAAAATAACGGAACTAAAAGGACAGATAAAAAAACAGAGGACAATACTGAAAATACTGAAATGATACGTAGCCAAAATCAACAGAACGGTTATACATCGGACGAATTGAAAAATAAAAATAAAGAATCTGATGAAAAGCAAAGCTCAAAGCCAACAGCTGCAGCGACCTCTCAAGGTAAAAGGAAGGGTAAAATTGATGCATTCAATTGTATATGCAATCAGAATCAAAATAATGATTCTACCATGATACCAAAATAATGATGCTACCATGATCTCAGTAATGCCAGCGATAGTTTTGTTCAGTAATTACCATCTGTGATTTTAGTCTGTTGCAATTAGTATCGTAAGGGATGTTACGAATGCCCATTGCCCAATTGCCCTTAGTTATGGGCTACTAGAAAAAATACCTGGACTGGACACTCCTTTGGACGGACAGACATTTGGCCTATTTTGGTCATACTTTAGTATGCAGACAGTCGATTCTGAACTGACTAATATTTTCGAAATTAAGTTGTGCCTGTTACAGCACTAAGCTCTGCTTTAGATGATGAATGTTATTCAACGGTTTCATCGGTACTGTAGAATGAGGGGAAAAATGATAGGCCTGCACATTATTTTGCACTGACGGCTGCTTTGCGTCCCTCTTTCTTTCCTTTTCATGCAGTAGTCCCTGGTGCAGTCCAAGGTGTTTTTTCTGGGAGTCCATGCTAATTGAAGCCAGTATACATTCCAGTACTGATGATCATTCATACCGGTTGTGCTGTTGCGGATTATATTATTCTGCAGAGGAATAGTCTTCGTCTTTCGTAGGCTTGCTACATTCTCCAAAGCTAAGCAGTCTTAGTGTCAATATTATGATTTGAGTGAAAGGATAAAATTGGATTCTCTTCTTTAAAGTTATCACACACCAGTAAGCAATAGATTATATAAATGGTTATTTATATTTGAAAGTAGTCCAGATCTAAAACGATCTATATTGGAAGGAAAATTATTGTATGATAGCCCCTCAATACCGTAATAATCTTACATAATGATTTATATATAATGAATTAATTAAACGAATAATTATGTACATTAAATCGATCATTCCATGGTGGCTCTATTCTGTTAGTCACTAGAAGTAAATGCAATGATATAGGGTAGCCTCCTTATTTTTGTAGTACTGAGGAATATTGAAATAGAAGATTGTTCCTACTGAAGCCTTGCCTTCACACTACTACTACTGTGGTGTAATTTATAAAACTGCATGTTATATGCACCAATTAATTATTTGCAGTGGTGTTGCTGTCCGATTTTAATATCAATTTTTATTCTAAATGAGCTTTATTTAACACAAATGCTGATTGCCTTTCGAGGTTATGTTCTTCTGAAGATGTTTGATTGATTTTGTTCCTTTTTGATATGCATATTAACTGTTAATAGTCATAGTAGCTAGAATGTCAGCATACATGGATTGAGTTACAATCTAACGATAGGGGTGCGTTAGGATACTTATATTATTGTGCTCAGTTAACTATTCGTTGTTGTTTGTCGTAAGCACCAATTCGTAATCTGGGCAAAGCTTAATATTTGAATATAGCTGCACGTTGCCTGACTGTTATGAGACTGCACTATAATTATGCAAATAAGAAGGGCAGTAATGATCACAATAGTAAAATAAGCACAAATAGGTGAGATTGAAATAAAATCGGACACCTTCAAAATAGGAAGCGTGTAGAGTGTTTTAGTGTGGTCGCAACAAGTGGTACCTAGTTCTATTAATTGTAATGTCATTGCATTGAATCTGTGGGAGCCTTCTGTTTTTGTACAATATCTCTTGTGATAGAGTAAATCTTGTCTGATTTTAGCAGTGCCAACAAATGTTATTAAAACTTTACGCTCCAAAACGATTGATTAAGCTTAATGTAACTGTAGTGTATTTAGTTTCACTGTAGTTCTTAGACATGTTCGTAAATATATATATGTTCGTTAATTCGTATCCGGTAAATAAGCTGCTCCCATTTTATCTTTAATTTGATCTTGGATATTTCCATATAAGATTAGTGATTCATTAGTTCATCTTTTGCCCTGACCTTTGCCTATTTGATAGTTTTTACAAAATCAAGCATACAAAACGTAGCCAAAAATCTGAACTTTGATCTCATTACAAACTAGGATCGTCTTAGCTAGGATTAAACCTTTTCTGCCTTTACCTGTTCTTTTGCAGCGCTGTACAGTACTTTGTTTTAAAGTAATATTGATCCAATGTCACATTTCTTCTCAAATAATTTTTCAAGCAGAGTTGACAAAAGTATTTCAAAAAATGGTTATGAGCAAATGCCTCACCTATGTCATCGATAAGGGAGATCAACAGATCTTGAGTGATGTCCCTTTGGTGGATATTGTACACGATTTACAAAGTATTGGGTTAATATCTGATGACGAAGCTAATAAACTTAAAGATGTTCGCCTGAGTAATAACGAGAGAATCCTTCAATTTATTAAAATACTAAAATCAAGACGCGATGACAACTATTTTCAGTTTTGCTGCACACTAAAGGATAGCCAAGTTACAAATAATCAAAATCCTGCTAGAAAATTCGAGATAAAAGCTAACACCTCGAGGAACGGACGCGGTAACAAAACTTGTTTTAAACAAATATTGTTGATTAATGTATAATTCTTTTCGTTTATTATATTACAAAATAAAGTTTGTAATATATTTTTTCACCGTAATTAATTGTTGGCGATGAGAATATTACATAATGTTCTCCTTATTCGCATTAAATGAAAGATCAATAATCCTAGTTATAAAATATTATTAAACTGTTACCATTGGAGTCATTATTTTATCAAGTAGTTAAATAGCCATAGATAAGGTTGTACAGTTGTTAGGATTGGCGATAGCCTTAATTCGTACCGTTATCTTATGTCTTTAGATTTAAACTGAGATAATTTTAAATGCCTAGTAGGGTAGATTTACAGATTGGATTATTTCGTAGAATACTATAGATGAAGTTAATTAAAAATGAAGCATGATAATTTATTCGTTCTTTATTCAAAATTTAATATTCATATTTATCCTAAGAAAAAGAATATAAGGAAGCCTATGTTGAAGCTAGAAGATACGTATCCTGTCGTAATGAAATTATTAGGATCATAATTACCGGTCCGCAAAATGTTGGAAAATCATGTCTTATTCAAGCTTTTATACAACAAGGCTTCATTCATGCAGTTGAAGCGACAACAGCAGAAGTAATCACAAAAGAACTTGTCAAATTGGTCACTTATAACATGGATGATAAATCAGTTGATGATTTTAAAGCAGTTCTAGCTAGAAAAGTCATTACAGCGATCGGAGATGTTAAACTCCTAAAACGAGAAGAGGAATCACATTCTGATTCCAGCTCGAATAATATTGAATCCTCGACACCATCGCCATCAACTCAATTAGATAGTACTGCTTCTACAAGCAATCTCGTCGAGACCAGTCCTCAGACTACACAGGCTGATGAAGACATGATTCCACTAGATTTTCTTAAGAATTACTTTCGAGGAAGCTCTGAATCAGATAGAGCTTCAGTAATAGATCACAGCCATTACGATAAACTATGGGACGTTGCTTGTCATTCCATTTATCACATAACTCATCAGCCATTCCTATCGCACAATTACATTTATCTTCTCGTCCTAGATATGTCTCAAGATATGAACAATCATGTCGTTAATCAAGAAGGCGAGAACACCGAAATGACATACTTGGAAGCCGTACAAGAATGGCTTGCTTCAATTATCGGTAGTAGTAAAAGTATTGCTAAGACAAAGGCCAAAATTAATGGTGTTTCAGAAGATATCGTATGGCCTATAGTTATTTTAGTCGGGACACACGCTGATAAATTAGGTGATGAAAAGGCCTGTCAAGAAAGATTTAAGATATTTGAAAATACTATTCTTCAAGAATTTCCTTTTTATAGTGATCACATATATGGATCTAGAATTATATTTAACTGTAATCACAAGGATAACAGTGAAGAAACGCGATCGCAGCGTCAAAAAAATTGTACAAAATTACATAATATTCTATGGGACTTTGTTGATCATCAACCCTCCATTGATCCTTTATCTAAAATTTCACATAAATGGTATATTATGGCAGCTATATTGCAGGCATTTCCTACAAAGTTAAATCAGAGCGTTAGCAGAATTATGACAGCTGAAGAAATCAAGCTATTAGCCGAAGAGTACAAATTATGCGACGGCACTGAAGATGTTCATCAAATGTTACGCTGTCTTCATGATCTAAGAGAAATCGTTTATTGCCAAAATGAACCTGTCCAAGGAGAAGTTGTTACTCAAGTTGAATGGCTATTAGATGTATTTCGTTCTATTATTCAGTTACATAAACCTGATAGTAAAATGCTGACAAGAAAGAAAGAATATATAGAAGCTGGAAAGATAGGAATCATGTCGCAAAACTATATTAATTCTAAATTCGATAAGCTCAAAGTAGAAGAAAAGGAAAGAAAATTTTTATTAGATTTAATGGAATCTTATGGCATTATTTGCAAGGTCAGGAAAGAAGATGATGATAGTACTGATCAGTATTTCGTGCCCTATTTACTTCGTTCAAATAGCCAAGAGCTTGATTGCAAAGGATTTAAAGAGTCAGGATGGCTTTACGTTGGATTTAAGCCATCACAAATGCCTAATATTCCTGATGGCATTTTATTTTGTTTACTTGTATCTTGCTATAAAGAATGGAAAAAGTTAAAGATTGAGCTACGTTACAAGTGTGAAAAATATCGGCTGAAAGAAGATTGTTATGATATTGTAGTTAAAAAAGAGAGTTCCTATATTGGTATCCAATATCGCTATCGAATGGTACCAAATAAACCACAAATACAGAAAACAATAGAAGCAAAGGTGAAAAAATTCATAAATGAGAAGCCATATGAATTTCTTCGGAATAAACTAGCATCCCTGATTAAAGAAAGGATGCCAGGATGCACAAAATCAGATTGTTCATACTTTATAAAATGTCCTAGCTGTAATCGCTTTAATCCTGTTTCTGATCCTCTCGATGGCAGCTCCAATGTGATATTTTGCGATTGCAGCGATACTTCTGAATCCGGATCTATCCATAAGTGGGTTATGTCATCCGGTA
The DNA here is from genome assembly GCF_000150275.1 of Trichoplax adhaerens. Classification (NCBI taxonomy): domain Eukaryota; kingdom Metazoa; phylum Placozoa; class Uniplacotomia; order Trichoplacea; family Trichoplacidae; genus Trichoplax; species Trichoplax adhaerens. Next base: position 97,058 of record NW_002060985.1, read on the forward strand.
AGCTAATTAGTGATAAACTCGAGTCCTTGCTGGATTAATTTTGATAAACATTAGTTAATTCGCAATTCTGGGATTTTGGTTTATATTCTTGTAGTACTTGACATAGATGAGCTATTAGATTTACAGAACCAATTTTGCTTTCGTATTTACTAGCAAATTGATTATTTCTTACATTGAGTTATACATCAGTTCCCCCATTTTCTTTACGTGTATAATATCAATAAATATTAAGTCTGTAAGAAATTCGTAGTCTAGCCCACTGTAGGCTAAAAAGTCTAATTTATTTCTGTATAGATGACTTAAAGTACTAACTATAATAGCTTTATCGTTTACTGATTCCATTCCTTCCATTTTAATATGCGCATTGACTTTAACGTCGTCAATTTAAAGGTTAATGTAAATTCTACTGCTAGCAAGCAAGCGCATATATTTTGAAGTAAAACAGCTCTACAGTACCAACACCGATGAAATCGGGCTATATTAGCTCAGAAATGATTTTAGTTTTCTTTCGTATGTATTCAATGTGCCTTTGTACCGCCCAATTAATGAACTTATTTTAAGACATGCCATTAGATAATTTCTTCAATGCTATGTTTGCTCTTATTAAACATTTATATTTATCCTTGTGACTGCGATAGTAGAAAATACAGACGCAAATGGTAGAAATACTCGATACTCGACGAATACGGAAATTTAAGCATGAAAAGATACAAAGACAATTTCGAATACTTCGATCATCTCCCATTTACACAATTCTTCAACCATGAAAATCTATGGTCGGACAAGCAGTTAATACTATATAAAAATGGATCTAGTTTGAATATTTATAACCCCCAAACACTACAGCTACAAATCACTCTACCATCCCCTCACTTCGATATAGAGGACATGCAATGGAATCTTCAACACTCTCAACTCATCATCAGGGGTAGCGAGGATTACTGCTTAGTAACCCACGTGAAAAAGATTTGCATGAAATGTAAAGTTAATCTTGTATCTTGTACCCAGTGCAATTTAACGAGAGTGACAATAAACTAAGTTAACATTGCTTCCATAATCAATGAAGATGATTGATGTGTATACTGTCCAAATGGATAAAGTATACCCCCAATGTCAGTAAAACCAATACCCAAAAATAAATAAAGCAAAGCATGATTAAAAGCAGTGTAGTCTATGTCTAGTCTATGGTCAATGCAATTGCTGAGTTAGTTTAATGTCTATTACAAATCGTAGTCAAAGAGGGACTTGAAAGAGAAAAGGAAAAACGTCTCTAACAAAACATTGGTAAAATAGGAGAACATAAAGATCAACATTGGGATGGAGAAAATGGATTGCAGCCTATCTATCATTAAGCATCCCATCTAGTCTAAAGCAAATATTGATGACAGTCTTGTAATACTGTAGATGGTGATCTCTTCAGCTCTTAATAAACTAAATTAACATCACTTCTATCAATGAAGATGATAGATGTGCGCTCTGTACAGATGGATAAAGTATACCCCTAATGTCAGTAAAACCAATGCCCGAAAATAAATAATGCAAAACACCATTGCATATTCGTCCATGGGGAGAATGTAATGGTTGAGTTGGTTCAATTCCAATTATAAATGGTAGTGAAAGAGAGATTTGAAGAGAAAACGAAAACATTTGTAAAAAGATGAAGGATTAAGATTGAGGTAAAATAGGATGAGAAAATAAAAATAGGGATAAAGAAAATGATTTGCGAAATTGCAGTCGATCACAAAGCAAACCCCCAAAAGTCAGTTTAATCAATACCCAAAATAAATCAAAACAAAATTAATAGTATTGCAATCAATGCAATTGTGCAGCTAGTTCAATGTTTATTGCAAATTGCAGTAAAAGACGGACTTGAAAGAGAAACAATCTCACCAAGTTCTTGGTCAAAATAACATGAGAAGATAAAATAGTCAATGTATTTGGTACAACATTTCTGCTAGCAAAGGCGATCATGACTGGAAGGGATATTGCAAAAAGAAAATCGTCTTACCTTGTTGTCCATGTTGTCTTCCACTTTTTCCCGACCCTAAAGGTGAGATCGCCTGCTTTCATTCTGTTTCTCACCTTGCTATCCACAGTTTACAAAGTAAATTAGTGATTTCAATTAGAGCCAAGAAAAGTGAATGGCGAGCATGCAGTAAATTGCGTGCCTGTGCGATACTTTCTCAGTCCAAGTGAGGTTACTCGGTTGATATCTTGCTTATAATATTGTCCGCTGTAGATTCAATTCCTACTCCTATAGGGTGACAAGCTATTTTGCACAGTAACTTGCAGCGCCGACTCTCTACTTAGTCTTCCTCTTCTTCTACTGCCTTCTACACGTGAAATGGCAGTCAACCAGTGAACATCTTTTTTTCTCACATTCTTTTTCCATACTACAGATTTCTCTCTCATACTTATTAATCTGTGCCTTTGACAGATATTGTTGGGTGTTAACATTCTCATCTTGCTTAGCAGGTAAGTCTTTCAACCAGTTAAAGCAATCTTAATCGATGCCATTTTAAACGCAAACCTTAACATTATTGCCATAATGTAATCGCTCCTTTATCGCCATTAGACCTATAGTTGACATTTTGGGTTGTGAACTGAATTTCTCTTATACTTGTTAATCTGTGTGTTTTATAGATATTGCTGGGTGTTAGCATTCTCATCTAGCTTAATGAATAGGTAAGTCCTTCAACAAGTGACAATAGTCTTAATTAATCGCTATCATTTTAAACGTCGAATGGGTTGGTAACCCTGACATTATTCCTATAATCATCCCTCTATCGCAATACGCAAGTTACAGGATTTGCTGGATAAACGGTCAACAAATACACCTACTTCACACTTTTTCTATCTACTGGGTATCAGTAAAACCAGAGCATTGGATAGATTGGGCCTGTAAAAATATACATTCTAGCCGAAGAGATAGTTAAAGTAAGCAATATATAGCTCTTCATAGGTTAGAAAGCTATAGAGTAGGAACACGCTTGGATAGTAGAACATTTTCTTTCCTATGCAAATAGTCAGTATGCAAAAAACAATGTACTGAGATTATGCAATGTTCATAGAATGATGAACAAGCTACTGTACATGGCTGTAGTATAAATGAAATGATGTCCATCATATTACTTACAACCTACTGTAAAAAGAAACTTTTGTAATAAAGTGAAAATAGGATGATAGAATTTTAGTTTCATCCAATGCCACCCGATGAGTTAGTAGACTTTGGCGTAAACCTTTCTACAATACTTAATTACAAGATATAGAGAAAAAAATAAGAGTGTAGTAAGTTACTATAACAGGATTGAAATTGATTGACTATACAAGTATTACGATGTTTGAAAAATGTGTTGATCATTTTGCGTTGGTGTTAGTATAAATATACCTACAGCAATCCTTTAATTGAGGCAGAACAACCAACCTACTGTAGGCTATAGTATCACCAAAAATTCTATTTAAAAGGACTAAAATACTGTGCTGATCAAATCATCTCCACATATTAGTAATTTTGCTGCAATTTCAAACGTGAAAGACAATGTATTCCACCAATAATAACGAAGCGAAGAGAGTGTTGTAATGCCACTTTAACGCATTGGATATTTTGGAATTCTATCGAAGATATCGACTTCAGGAATAACATTTCGTCATTTGCTTGTTATTGATATGTCTGATTTAAATAGCACAACAGGCAAGAAAATGGAGAGATCAATGCATATTACTATATTTATGTTCGTGGTCAATATTAACAATCTAATGCTGCCAACTTGAATACCATACCAGGTTACTCGTTATACTACACGCAAATATCCTAACTCTAACTTAGATTCAACAGCAAATTATCTATCCCCAACATTCGTTAATGGGGTATTCGATGTATCATCTTTCAGTGCAAAAAGTAAGTTACCAATGATCACAAGTATTAACTATATTATATAGTATTAATAAATGAACTTTCTAAGAATAGATTTTAACCTCACCTGTACTTAAAAATGGCAATTTTATACATAGCTAACCTAGCTGATAATATGGCAATCTAAATCGCTGAGTTGCTTATTGCCAACAGAAAAACGATCAAAGGATTGTTAACGTAAAGATTGATTTAAAGGATCAAGTACAAAAGATCCAAAAAATAGAAACAAACTATTATTAAGAATGGCAATCAAACAAGGCGTATGGAGGTTTTTTGGAATTTTGGCTTTAGCTTTGATAGCTCTTCCTCGCCATAGCCAATCTGCCAAGATATTCCAGGCAGCTCAATATTATCATAGTCATGCTCATGTGGTAGCAACGATTGGTGATGAATTACATCGACGAGGCCATAATGTGATAATGGTAGCATCTTCAGCTGTTCAATTTCGGCCTCCTAAAAAATATGCAATCTAATATTATCAAACTCCAGTAACGCAGTAACACTTAGCAAATTGTACGGCCATTTCCTTAGAGAATAACGATGTCTATTTGCAGCCATGCCATATTCACGCTGGTATGGACCTTGCTACTTTTAGCAAAGAAAGAAACTTACTAGAAAATGTAAAACGTCAAAATTGCGGTAATGATATGTCATTCAATTATAATATAAGACAGTGAATCATCTAATAGATAGTCTGTTCAACAGTTCCACCATTCTTGCTGCTCACCACCCCCTCCCCCAAATAAATTTACTAGCTTTGCATCCTATTCAGTATCCAATAGATTGGTTTTATCATCAGGCAGTTGATATCTGATTCGATTAGAACATCTTATTTGTAAATAGGGTTAACACCTTATTGATACTCAATAACTTTAATGTAAAGCGCTTGAGGACGCCTATTTTTACTCAAGCGAATGTCAGTTTAATTGATATTCGATAGCAGAAAATTGGCTCTTGTTTAAACAATAGTAAACTCGTTCTTTAAGATGGTAAATGACTTCATTGTATTTAAGGGATAATTTATTACAGTCCAGCTCTGATTTTCTCATTCCTAGTTCTTATTGCAAAATATCGTAAACTAAACCGATGATATGTAGTTTTCATGTTTATAGATGCTAAATTTACCTTAATAAGAAAGCATTGAATGAGGATAATGGTCATGTTAAAAGCTTTACAGACGAGTAGTTAGGATAGCAACAGCAGGATATATAAGTACAGAGTTCGCTCATGCAATTATACAATAATAAGATTCTCACGTTAGTAGCTACTCCTACTTAGTAATAGAATTATAATTTGCGTCAAATGTTTTATCGTTATTTACAAGTGATTTGATACTTTTACAAGTAAATCTTGATGGGCAAGATAGTATAATAGGTTAAATTTAAAATTAAAAAATTAAAAAGTAAAAGATTAAATTTAAATCTATTAAAATGTTTGTTTAGCAGTCAAGTAACAAGAAATTCATCATTAATATTTTATTAACAGATGGAGTTCTATGCGATATCAGCAGCCCTATTTGTCAAATTATTACTGAAGCAGCAAACATTAAGGTCTTGGTTGCTGTTGCTGCATTTGGATTTGCCGATCCACTCGTAACTGGATTCTGCCATATACCTAATCCGTTGGCTTATGTTCCACAACTTGGACTCAAATTTACCAACAAAATGCCATTACATCAGCGTATTATTAAAGTCGTTGTTTCTCATCTTACATCGACATTAGTCCATTTATTTTTTCTACCTTACATGTTTGCAGAAGTAAACAAAACTAGTTTAGGCATTGATAGCATTCCCGATTTAGTGTATAGTCGAGCCTCATTTCTTTTAGTCAATACAGATTTTACTATGGATTATCCTCGTCCAACTTCACCGACTACCAAAGTAGTCGGCCCTATACTCCCTAAACCTGCTCAATCATTATCTTCTGATTTGCAACAATTTGCATCGAAGAATCCTAACGGCACAGTGGTTATCTCCTTTGGTACGATAGGTAACCGCATTAAAATATGCCACTAATGTTACAATGCTTTTTAATACTTTTAGCCAGTTACCATATAATGTTATTTGGAAATATACGGAACATATTCCGCAAAGTATTGCTTCAAATATTAAAATTATTCAGTGGTGGTCACAGAAAGATCTCCTTGGTCACTCAAATACTAAAGCACTTGTTACGCATTGTGGTTTAAATAACATTCTCGAAGGCGCTTATCATGGTGTACCTATGATCGGTATTCCAGTTGTCGGTGATCAAGCCAGCCATGGGCCTAAAATAGCAGCTAAAAATGTTGGAGTAGTATTAAATGTAGAAGAAACGACGCAAGATGATCTGTATTATGCAATTATAAACGTTACAACACGACAAGATATTATAGAAAGTACTCTTAGAATTTCGAAATTAATTCAAAATAGACCGAATAGTAGAACACCTGTTGAGGAAGCTAGCGATTGGATGGAATATGCGTTAAATTGCAATGATGGTGAATATTTACGTACGGAAAAGTATAATATCTCATGGCATCAATTCTATTTAATAGATGTATTTGCTTTAGTTTTAGTTTTCCTTGTCATTGCTGTTCAATTAATGCGTTTAATATACGTTTTATATACGTCTAATATATACGTTTAATATAATATTACCATTTTGACTTTGCCCCATTGCCAATTGGTGTGCTTTACTATTTTCTATAGTATTTGATACTTGATGATGATTTAGTGACGTTGTGTACTTTTATGCCATAATGACTATAAAATTAATGGCAAAAAGCGACTTGCAGAGTTTTAACGCTGCATGCATTCCATCAGTATATTTTAATTTCAAGTACGGTAATGAAACCCTAATAATTTCACTTTTATACGCAATTGAAACCATTACCTAATTGAAATAGATTATTAGATTGATATTACTATACTATATCCGATAAGTAGATCTTCGATATGAATACTGTTGAAGTAAATTTCTTCTTCACTCACAATCAAACTAAACTCTTATATCGTCCCTTGTATAATATATATATACTCGTAAACTGTTTTTTCCTAGCGAATAACTCTGATTAGCAAAATATTAAAACACATTTATCCATTCAATAGTCTATAGTACGGTGCATTGAGGACTGAGAACGTATAAAGTCACTTATTCGTGCTTCTATACTGCTTATTAAGCGTAAATCGATCCAGTCATTCTGCCTTCCAATCCACTACGATTGCTCATCAATATGCTTTAGTTTTACCTTTATTAATGACATGACACAAATATCAAATTAATGGCAGTACTACGCCTTCTTTTACAGCAATCGTTTTATGGTAATAAATGGAGTAATCATCACAGTCCAATTCATTTTAAATTGTAGTACCAAACTGCAAGTTTTACCCACTCAGTAAGTTTAGCATGAACGATACTAAACAAGCTAGAGAGAATACTGTAATACGATTTCATTACGATACCCGACATAACTTAATTCAATAACTTAACTTCATTCTTTTTCTATTTCAAATAATTATTTGATAGCACGATGTTGGCATAACCAGGTGACAAGATAGAATAGCGACTACTCCATTAGTTTTTGCACAAGTCATTTTCATTTACAGTTTCAGTAAAAGACTAAGCGCTTACTTTATGCAAGATGGCGATGATGCATTAGACAAGATGCTTTTTTGCATCAGATGGGACTGTATTCATGTCATGTTGATAAAGTTGTCCGTTGTAGAGCTACAGTAGACTGTAAATAGGCTGACAGCTATTTTGCACTGATGCACAGATGCACTACCTTGAAGACGTGGAAGGATTGCAGTTACCCATCTTCTCCTCATGACCGTTTCTGTTTGCATTTGCCAATAGTGTTTGTCATAATCTTCAGCAAGGAGAACTAGAGAAGGTCTGATTGCATATGGATTGGATCTTCATTCTATCGGTTAACCATCTGCAGGTATGAATACAATAACTTTAATTTTTAAATGGGAATTTTTGTAGTCCACGAGCAGTCAAGTTGTTCTATCGTGACGGTAGAAATCCTCAACGCTTCTATAGATACACACAACTATAAGGTAAGCAACGAGTTTTGAATACACTCCGACTTGCACAATCATTTTATTTACATGAGAAGCAACCAAATGGATCAGTGACTACGTTTCAATAATTTTACTTTTGATTTCTTGTCAACATGGAACAGCTGAACAGGCGCCCACTCCAACTTACCCTCTCCCAATCTTTTTGACTAAATTGCATGCTATTAATGAACATGTTGTTACTACAGTAGTTTGTACTAGCAGCTGTAGAAAGCTTTCGTTCAACATGGCTGTTCATTTATCCGTTGTTAAAGCAGGAATCCAACAGGTTTTGCTGCAATGAATGAAGGGATTATCCCTGCACGGTCATCATTTCCGGTGTTTACTAGCACTAGTCAATCGTTTCACACTTTGTGCTATGTTGACTTTCATGCTGAAAAATAGTGATGAGTTAATAACTGGTTTGAAAATGGAATTGCTCAAGTACGGCCAAGTTTTGTTTAAAATCAGTACGCAATTTCATTTTGTAGTCGCTTCAATTAACGTTACTCAAGATCTTTATTAAATCAATTGCTGTCACTTATACAGTCCGTTTTTCCTTATTAGCTATCATTCCAAATTTCGCCAACTTACTAAAGTTCATAATCAATTGTAAAGATAAACACGAGTACCTGCATACCTAGTTGTCATTTCGATAGAATGTAGTTATTATTATGAAAGGTTTTGTAGAACTGTAGACAAATATCTGTTATATAACATATAAGCATGTTACAAAATTGTTGATAGCAGACTCTACCCTAAATTACAATGACTTGATGAACGTTACTCGAGGTACTAAAGTAGAATAAGTATTGCCAGTTTTAACTTATTACAGATCGTCAACTTCCCAAGGGGATGACCAAAAACACAAGGAATTACTAAACTATAATTGACTAGTACAATAGACGAGTGGATATTTTGGATGAACAAGATAGAGAAGCAAGAATGAGATACTCGATTTGATCGCACAGTCTTGGGTGGGCTATGCGCCTTGCTGACGAAGATTGACCTAGAAGAAAATACTCACTGACTAGCTTTACTGACATGGCAAGTTCTTCAATAAACTGAATTACAATCAAATGACTCATTATATATTATGACTATCATCCATGCCATTGCTATTCACTTTCATTACTCTAGTGCAAGGATTACTTAAATATAGTGTAATCAAAGCCGTCTGTATTCTTGAATCAACTATTGATCAGCTAACATTTTCTTGTTGCCTCATCGTGTGACAAGTACGCGTACTTGTGACGATAGGTGATTAAATTCAATCTTATACTAGAGTTTATCGATATGGCAAAAATAGGACAAATCATCCATGATTCCTGTTAGGAATTGATAGCTGCTTGAAGATTATTGGGATAAACATTTTCTATTACAATATGGACAAGGTAAGTAAGTTATGACAGTACTAACATAATTCAAATGGAAGATGAACCGTAGTCCTTACCACAATCTGTTTTGAGTATTGCTATAACTAAAAGAAGTAAGGCTGCAATATTGATTGGCAATTTATCCACACTACATCAATTGAAGATGCAGAATGAACTAATCATCCCCAAAATATCGCTAAGCACTGTTAACTACACGTCGATTGGCTTACACTAATAGCATCCCAGTGATTGCTCTGTTGATGCAGAATGTAGACGGTATAGATCGATATAGATCAAGTGCAGGTATTGATATCACTACCCTGCGCAATTTGATTTAATTCTCTCNATAGTGGCACTTTTCTTATATTGAGAAAATATAGGATTATGAAGAAGAGGCATTGACAACGACTTCACACAATCGTGCGTAAATATCCTCGATGTTTCTTGCATTGTAATTTGCAATCAGCCATCGCTGTCGGTACGGAAGATGAAGAGGCCAACCAGCATCATTATGACAGAGGTAAACAGACAGGTAATATAATTTACTAGATGTAATCTACATTGCAGAAATAGGATTATCATCACCATTATCGATCAAGGTGCATCCTGTATAATATTTCTGATGGCTTTACCCTTAATTACAATGACTTTGATAGATACTACTCAAGGTATTAAAGTAGAATTGATAATGTCAATTTTAACTAATTACAGATGGTCAACTTTCCAAGAAGATGGTGAAAAACACAAGGAATTCCGAAACTGTAACTGACTAAAACAATATACGGGTCGCTAGTTTGTAAGTAGACAAGGTACAGGAGTAAGAGTGAGAAATTTAATTTGATAACAGCCTTGGATACACTAAGTGTCTTGCTAACAAAGATTGGCCTATAAGAATATACTCTGTGACTGGAATAACAAGTTGTTAAACAAGCTGAATTGCAATCAAACGATTTATTACGAGTCGTATGATTCATGATGATGACCTACTATATATACTGTTCCTGTATTGAAAGCCTTGAGCTGATCAAGATACTTTGTAAACCTTATACCATCACTTGTTTTACTTTAGCAGTACCAATAAATGTTATTAAAACTTTGGTATGCTCTAACTATTAAGCTCTAAACTATTGTCAATCTACCCTTCCTGAATTCTAATTTTATTTGCGTGATAATAGCTCAAATTCAACAACCAATTGAAAATAATTGATTGTTATTTCTTTCTTTGCAAACGGTGCTGTTGCATTATTCATTAATGAACTCAAAGTCAATAATGTGATCGCATGACAGTCGAATAAATTTGTTTTTCTACTTTTCTTCCCTATCTCACTCTTGGCGCTTTTTTGACGGACAAATTCGCTAATTACTTTTTCTTCATCAGCTCCATTAATAAACCGTTAGCTTGAGTATCAAGATTCAAGAACTGTGAAATACTCGTTAAAACGTTGTATCCGGTCTATCCTAATAGATCAAGCAGGAGTGAACTGGTATGGATAGATATTATCATTCAAAATTAACTTATAAAGTGTTCATCCCAAATTCTCTCTATTTATTTACTTCCGTGTATTTTATTTTTTATATGCTATGTGTTTGTCATAAGTTTGACGCCTTTAATTCCATTCTTAACTTAATATTACTCGATAATCCATGTTCCAGCTTTTAATCTTCGCTTGTGATCTATTTTATTTTAATGCGGTGTGAAATTTACAAAATTGAACGTATGCCATTGAAATGTTTTTGTTTTAAAGCCTACTATTTCTTCACTACGTATCTACAACCATTACTAATCATCTATCCTAGATAAAATAGCACTATGATAAAAAATTTGGTTATATAGTCAGCAAGACTATACTGTAGATCTGAATTGAAATTAACTTGCTCTACATGTGAACAAGTATAAGTAATCATTTATTACATATGTCGTCAAGGAAGATGTGCATTAGCATGTCACGATATTTTGTTGATCATCCTTCATATTATTTTATTTATCACTCTGTAGTAGGCCGAAATCGAACAATTACAATAGATTACATACTTATTTAAATAGTATCGTTTTCATTAACTATGGTACCCACGGGATTCATAATAGGTTGTGCATTAAGCATTGATAAATTAATGGATAATCACCTACAGATATGAAATCCTTTATCTACATTAGCTGATATCCTGTGTAAAAAATAAGATCGCAATTGACTTTGGAGTCAGTACAGATTCAATGTTTAAATAGATTACTTAAAATGAATAATTTCAATGCCGGAGTATTCGAAATAGAAATAGCTTTTCTTCATTGAAATAGTTTTACCTAATTAAGTATTACCTGGTCTTTACATCGTATGAGTTGTCAACAAATATTGCTTACATACAATCGATATCAACGTTTCGGTGACCGAATCTATTACAGTTAACGGTCGTATCGATTATTATTGTGCACCGTTAATGAAGATGAAAATATTTGTCATCAATTCCCAACCTATTTGTTGATTCTCGGTAATATAATAATATGGCATTAGTGATTAGGTTGGAGAGTGTGGTTTGAAAACAGGCGAAAGTAATCTCAAGTATCATGTTATTAGTTTTTCCATATTTTTATTGTAAATTAACTTTATGGCAGATGTGTATTGATGAAAGTCAGGTTGGCTAAAACACCTACAATAAATATTCCTTTTGTAGCCATAACTAGAAAGTGCTTCACATATTTAAAAATGAGTAAATCGTTACTGCGTTAAATCAGCACTGATTGCCTGCTTATGTTGTCGTATTAATACCTTTATACAAACTTTGATTAGTCAAGAATGCAATATTACGTCCCTCATTGTAATATGTATGCAAACAATAATTAGGTTAGAGCTTGAAATTTTAAAATAGGCTACGGCAACGTCTGAATTTCATGTTCTTAACGATAACTTATTTCCTTGGGTAGGCTTATACTGTATACCTACAGTAATTTCCCCCAACACATCATGTACAGCAATTCACGAGCTCTACTAGCTGTACTTAACGCTATGATGTAGACTATAATATGATCTATTCTGTTATATTGGTTGTCCAACGATCAGATTTGATAGTTATAGTATTCCTTTAACCCTGTTGATTATATATGATTGTTAACGAACAATGCAATAATATTAGCTAAGACTCAATCAGATTATTGATTAGTATGTGTATGCGGAATAGTTTATTTTCTTCCTTCCCTGCGTGCCCCATTCTCCTCGCTTTTATGACGGATACATTTGTTAATTACTTTTTCCTATCTACACTGTGAAACTGTCAGTTTGAGCATCAAGAACTTTAATTACTTCTTCTTCGTCAGCTCCATTAAACCGTCAGCTTGAGCATCAAGATTCAAGAACTGTCAAACACTCATTAAAACGTTGTATCCGGTCTATGCTATATTCACGAATACCCTAAAAACGTATTCAATATTTCAAAGTTTAAATCGTAAATCCGCAATTACAAAAATTTCTAACGTTGGCGATCTAATCATACTAGTATTATTGTCGCAAATCATCAAGCTCTAATAAGCTGGACGTTATGATTCTTAAAGTTAATGCAGTTGTTCTTATACGTGTAGTCCATAGAGTAGCTTATGTAACAGTATAGAATGTGAACCTTAACGGATCTTATTGAACCCACACCGATCAAACTAATCATAGAAGTTATCAAAAATATTATTTGTCATACTTGGCATACAGTTTTGTCTATCCGTTTGATTTCATGCTATAGAATTTTATTTACCTAATGTAACATTATGATCTTATATAGAAGATGCCTAGTATAGTAATATCCTAATATACGAATACTTATCATATACCATTTAAGTACTGTATTGCATTACATTCATAACATATGACATCATGACGACATCTAGGCGACATGCTATACATATAAAGACATTATCTCAATCTCATCTAAAACCTATAAATACCCTTGTAAGCTAACTCGTTAGTTAGTTCTTACGTTCCTGCTATCTCAAATACCTTATCTGTAACAACCATATCATTGTTAGCCCATAACTTGTATCTCAATAAAATCCTTTATACTTTCTATCATCGTCTACCTTAAAATACTTTACGCTACTTAAAGAAGATATTATTACACCTAATAATGGCGAAAACTCAATTAACCAATGAAAATTCTTTACTTTCATGTCTTAGCATGACAATTATACGAGTATTCAATTAACCAATTAAAATTCTTTACTTTTATATGAGCGTGGCAACCTATGAATTAATTATTCAAGCAGTACCAGGTCAATAGGTACCGTATATTAATGATGATATAACAGACGAGAAGACAGAGCTATTTTTCGCCTTTCACTCTTTTCTACTCATCTGCTTTTAAGACAAAGATTCTCGCCTTAATATTATTTTTTGTATTCTATTTCACAATTTTCTTGCTAGTTTAAACATCAAGAATTATAATAGTTCAAGCAAATCTCTGTATTAGGTCGATCGATAGGCCTGTTAAGAATCAACACGTACTTCTATGCAACATTACCCAGGAAAATAACTTTTTATGGGTAGTAGTGATGTACTCCATATTTGATTGACAAATCAAATCTAGCCCACAAATTACAAGTAATGCAATCATCAGATGGAACTTGGGTTGATTTAGATACAACAGCGATGACAATTTTAGCCCTAAATTGTGCCGATAACAGTAGTAATAGTGCTATATCTAAAGGCTTTCAAGCTTTACTCTTAAAGCAATCCAAAACAACTTATCAATTCGAAAATGAGTATACAACTGCTCATGCGGTACAAGCTATGCTTTCGCAAAGAATACCTATATCAAAATGGAACTATATGAAAGTACTCCATAGACTTATGAAATATGAGATAGCCAACGAAGGGTTCGGCAGAATTGACAACACAGCTGCTGTATTACCGTCGTAGGCGAGTGCAGTTTATCTAGACTTGCAAAATGTTACCTGCGATCAGTTAAATGATAGTACCGAATCTCGTATTATTACTATTATATACACTGTTCGAACTAAGTCATAATACAAATTGACCTATAAAATATGCTTACTGACTGGAATAACAAGTTCTTAAACGAGCTGATTTATAATCAACGACTAATTACGAGTCGTATGATTAATGATGATGACCTACTATATACTGTTCCTCTATTGAAACCTTTGAAGGGACCAAGATACATTGGAAACCATATATCATCACTTCTTTGACTTTAGCAGTACCAATAAATGTTAATGTTATTAAAACTTTGGTAAGCTCTAAAACTATTGTCAATCTACCGTTCCTGAATTCTAATTTTATTTGCATGATAATAGCTCAAATTCAACATCCAATTAATAAGTTAAGAACAGTTTATTGTTATTTCTTTCTTTGCAAGCGGTGCTGTTACATTATTCATTTATTAATGAACTCAAAGTCAATAATGTGATCGCATGACAGTCGAATAAATGCGTTTTCTACTTTCCCTTCCTATCTCACTCTTTCCGCCTTTTTGACAGACAAATTTGTTAATTACTTTTTCTTCATCAGCTCCATTAAACTGTCAGCTTGAGCGTCAAGATTCAAGAACTGTGAAATACTCATTAAACGTTGTATCCAGTCTATCCCAATAAATCAAGCAGGAGTGAACTGGTACGGATAGACATTATCATTCAAAACTAATTTAAAAAGTGTTCATCTCAAATTCTCTATATTTCCTTCCGTGTATTTTATTTTTATATGCCACATGTTTATCATAAGCTTGACGCCTTTAATTCCATTCTTAACTTAACATTACTCGATAATCCCTGTTCCAGTTTTTAACCTGAGCTTGTGATTTATTTTATTTTGATACAGTATTAAATTTATAAAATTGAGCGTACTTATTGAAAGATTTTTGTTTTAAAGCCTGCTATTTCTTCACTACGTATCTATAATCATCATAAATCATCTATCCTAGATAGAATAGCGCCCTACTTATTTTTATGCCAAAAGTGCACTTAAAACAAGCGTAAAGACATCCAAAAATGGAGCTAATGTGTTAGCGTAAATAAACTAGATTGCGAACTCACTATCTGAAACACAGAGATAAAAATTACTTGTTCTTGCTGATATTTTATTTCTTTGGTCTTAAATAGCTTACAGACAATTTACTTTTAACGGTTTATAAAGAATCATTAGGAGTTTATACTGTATAGTCCATCAGTTTCAGCGAATAGGATTAGTATCATTTCGTAAAGTTGTAAGCACATGGATAGGTACCTATATTCTCGTTGACTTACATCATCTCTTTAGGAAA